>NC_040017.1:16892322-17192322 GCF_000972845.2 Larimichthys crocea | reverse complement strand
ACACACACACAGATACACCGACACACACATACACAGACACACACACACACACACAGATACACACACACACACACACATATACAGATACACAGACACATGCAGATACACAGACACACACACACACACACACATACACACACACACAGACACACAGACACACACACACACACATACAGATACAGAGACACACACAGATACACAGAGACACACACACAGATACACAGACACATACAGATACACAGACACACACAGATACACAGACACACACACACAGATACACAGAGACACACACACACAGATACACACACACACACACACACACACACACACACACACACACACACACACATGCATAGTAAGAGGCAGGAATGTTTTTCCATTGAAATCAGGGAGAAGCAGACTGTCAGGAAAGACAAACAGTAAAAGTAGATAACATTGAGACAGTGTGTCCCCATGCACTGCTACAAATTAGAGAGCATGAATTCAACTCGAGTTCTTCAGAAGGGATTATGCTTATGAACAACAACAAAAAAAAAAAACCCTCATATATTCCCACTAAACTGTTCATATCTTAGTCATGTATTTTCTCTGCAACAGTGGTGTGACACAAGTGGAGCAACACAGAAGACAGTCTTGATAAATCATACATTAAAATGTCAGTAGTATTACATATCTGGAAATTGTGGCCACTTTAATTTTACAGAAAAAACTGACAAATCAATGCAGACGCCCACGTAGCAAACTTAACCTACATTAAACCTACATTAACTGATTTTTTAACACTTATTGTGACTTTAAAACTTATATAAGAACATTTTTAGGAAATATTTGCTTTTTTCCACTATGACCAGCTGTATGTTGCATTACAAAATGGCACAGATGTGTGAACCTAAACAGTAAAGTTGCAGGCTGGAAAATCAGAATAAGCTCACATGTGCTAAGCGCTCCGTAGAGCTGTAAAAACAAGAGTTAGCTGTTAGCACAGAGCGAGTGCTTTCACATTATGCAAAGTCACTCCATCTATAGCTAATATGAAAATATTGATTAGCAGCTTTAAAAGGTTGCAAACACAATGGGAGCCAATACGTGATGGCAGTATTTGTTCCATCATCAAATTTAAAATTAAAATGTTGTTATTATAACACATATAAATCCATATGGATCAGCACAAAGTCCAAAATTAGTACTACAATAATGAGCTGATTTAGGAAATACAATTAGTTTCTAATGTGTGTGGTGAAATCAAGCTGATGGTCAGGAGTACTTCTCTGTAATAGTTGGTCAAGAACAGTAAACTTCATATTGTGTCTTTAACGTTAAATGATTGTTAGTTGTGTATAAGAATCTGATGGAAAGTATCTTATTTTTGAAGATGATCATAAAGTATGGAAGCTTGAATGTTGGAAACAAACTAAAACGGCTGATAATATAGCAAATAAAATGATATTATGAAATGCTATAAAAAGTACAGATGAGTTATTCCTTGCATATGAATGAATGAATGAATGAATGAATGAATGAATGAATGCATAGCCTAAGTAAGCCAGTAAGTAAATAATAAACTAATCTTAGATACTAATTAAATGTGGTAATAATTACTTCAAATGAAACCGTATGCTCAGTGATGGAAACAGTATTTAGACCCTTTCTTATAGAAAAGTAGTAAAAGAATACATACAGCATTTTCAAGCAAAATACAGAAGTATTATGAGCAAAATGTACTCATCAAAAATACACATTATGCAGCAAAATGTCCCCAGTCACTGTTTAATTACTACATGTTTTATTATTAGATAAATTTTAACACTCTTAACAGAATTTTGCTGATGTTTCTGGGTGTTTTTCTCGACTTTATCTGATGCACAAACAGCCAGTTTGCTTATATACTGTTTAGCATTTTAATCTTAATTTAATCTTAACTATCTACACATTTTGTTATCTGATCATATGTTTTGTGTTATGTCTTAATCTGCAATGAAACTACTGTACAGCCATCAGATAAATGTAAGTGGGGTATGCTTATGGAAATGCATAATAATGTTCATGTACTGTTTGTGCTCCTGCTGATGTGACAGACACTCATCACAGAGGTGAGAGTGAGAACTGAGGCATTTGAGCTGCTGGTCACACAACAGCACGCCTGTGTGTATATGAAATTAACATTGGTTGTCCTTGAGGGCTTCCTGATTGAATCACACAGGCTCGATGACGTCATGCAAGGTTTAAGTCATATTTTGGATTAGGGAGGCCGAGTGGGAGAGAGAAAGGGGGAGAGGGAGGGAGGATGAGTCACTGCCTCATTGATGACTGTCTCCACTGAGTGGTCAGATAATTCAGGTACAAAAAGAGACACAGGCACAACATGACCGCCTAATGGCA
Organism: Larimichthys crocea; assembly: GCF_000972845.2. Lineage (NCBI taxonomy): Eukaryota > Metazoa > Chordata > Actinopteri > Sciaenidae > Larimichthys > Larimichthys crocea. The sequence goes on along the minus strand of NC_040017.1, from coordinate 17,189,943 downwards.
CTCAAATAAAATGACTTATTGAGAACTCGCAAAATACACCTTTTAGGAAGATTAAATAGTATTGATGCACCTCCTCTCCGTCTCTCCATGAGGCTGGTGCTAAACAATGATGAATACTGCTCTTCTGTATTGTATGTATAAGGATTTAAATAACTAATTAATATCTGTGCTGCCGTCAGATGTGGGCTCAGTGTTGGCTGAACCATTCAGGAAAAATGATCTGAACTGCACCTGATCCATCTAAGACCTTGTTATATTTGAGAGGCTATTGCTTCAGGTTAATACCTCACTCTATAAATGTTTTGGATCTGTTACTGAAAACAACCAAATTAAATTATATTTCAGTCTAATATTTTTCTGTTGTTTACTGGTTCAGATATTACTTGTATTCCTGGAGAGACTGCTGAATAAACCGACAGCCCAGCAGCCCAAGGGGTCACAGGGCCCCTAGGTCTGAACATGAAGTGATAAATGAAACTAAACAGACTAATGATGCAAATGTGCAGAGACAACCAGAAAGATACACAAAATTGTTATTATTACAAAAAAACAAACACAAAAACATCACAAAAAGATGCAAAACAACAAAGACACAAAACAGCCATGGCATGCAAAATGACTGCAGACATAAAACAACTACAAAGAGATGCAAAATGAAGATACAAGGCGACCACACAGAGACACAAAACACACCCACAAAATGACCAAAAAGCACAATGAACACGCTTCTTGATGTATTGATCCTACAGTAGGAGGGTTGTCTAACAATCTGTCCATGACTGTGTTGTAGGTTTCGAGTTAAATACTTTAATAATCCTTCAAACAATACCCACTAGTAATTTAGTAGAGATCATAACAAATCATAGCAAATAAAATAAAAAAAGCTACCACACGTGACTACGTGGGCCAAAAACACTTTTTCAATGTAAACTACCAGAACACTCAAGTACTTTAATGATGCCATCAGAGAAGTTTAATTTCATATGGGTCAGAGGTCAGAGGTCAACTACAGTACAGCAAAGAGCAGGAAGGTCTCTCTTGGTCTCTCTTCAGCAGGTCGGCTACTTGCTGACTCAGGTGCATGACCACGACTCTCTCTGCTGAAGGTCAGTTTCCACTTTACTGTAACACCCTGCTGCTCACTGTGACAGCCACCATATTCAAAGTAATCTGACATAAGACTTTCCTCACATCACATGTATATCATCCAATCATCAAACATAGCTTTGGCATTAAAACTCAGTCCCCCGTTTTAGCATTCATAAGCAGCACACAAACATTTAATTATTACATCTCCTGTGAAGACATTACAGCTGTGTCATTCATTACGTCTATACGCCAGCCTCCAGGTGGCCACTGGAGGAGTTGTAGTTGTTGATAAATACTTCAATAAACACTTATATCTGCTTACAAATTCATTATTGTGTTATAAAACATTTATTCAACATTTATATAGTGCTTATACAGCTAAATACTTCAAGATAAGTGCTACACAGCTGACTAATTGTACACCGACACTGACATAAAAAAATATATATTATTGTGAATCAAGCTGCATCATGATTATTATCATTGTCGATTGAATTGCAGGTTAATTTTTCAATCATTTGGTCTGTAAAACAGACTAATGAACACGCTCCAAGGTCTCGTCATCAACTGTTTTTCAAATTTGCAAACTTGAAACCATCAAATATTTGGCATTTTTGTCTGGAAAATGATTTAAATGTTTCATCAATCAAGTAATTGATTAATCAGTCCAGCTCTAATTGTGAAGCTGACTGAGTCTGACCAAACACAGACGCTACCACTGGTCACAGTATTGACAAAAACATAAACTAGACTACTCCATCAGAGACAGAGATACGTGACAAGTCTCTGTCCAAGCAATGAGGAAAACTGGAAAACTGGATTTGCTCTTTTCCTTTAGAAACATTTCTTAATAAACATCAATCTTTAAGACATGAATCTTAGCAGGTGTTTCGAAAAGAACAAAAGACAAAAATCAAGTATATATGAAACATGTTTTTTTAATTATTTTTTTTTTTTAAACAAAATACAAAATCAACATTTAAATACAAAAGAAGTCAAACAATCATATTTAAAGTGCAATGTTTCACACTGAGAATTAAATGACAAAAGATGTAACTCGAGGACCAATAACATCTTTCTGCATCTCACAAAAGAAGAGGATCTACAGAGGCAGTATTAAGTTTTCTAACTTTCTGAACTAATCAAACTGTTAGACCTAAGTGATTGTCTATAATTCTTAACATGTTCTTGTAGCTAAACATGAAAGCACTAGTAATAACTGTAAAGAAATCTTCTGATATTTGATTCACTCAATAGTATCAACATATCCTAGTGCAAGCTCTCCCATCAGGTCTCTCTTGAAACAAAAGGCATACAACTCCCTCTTGTGCCGAAAAAGTGGGACTGCTTGTCAGGGTTGGACTTGCAGTCACATGGAGTGGTATGACTGGCTGAGCGATGTGGACTGGACTGAAGACAACAATGTACAATCACACTGTTCAGCAACAATATAACAATATATTACAGAGTATGAAAATAGAGCTCACTTGCAACAACAAATGAGACTCTGAAGTGCTCAAATAATCTGGTTACAAAAGCTGCAGGTGTTCATACATCAAAAGTGAATGAAATCACGTCCTGACACCTGATCAATGCCTCTTTTTGCACGCCAATGGGAGTGTGCAAGTCCGACACCTGAAAGTTCAGCACATCGATGTCAGACGCTCCAAACGTGGCCTCCACCTTCACCTTCTCGTGCATGTGAAACTGAACTTTCTTGTTGGTCATGGACAGGAGACATCGAAGGAAAGTCTCTCTCAGCACAGATCGTGCATGCTGCTCTTTCTGCAGCTCCTCCGCGTCTGCCTCTGATGCAGCAGAGGTGGGGATGGAGGTACGACAGAGAGCGATGAAGCGAGGAGATCTGGGGTCAAATCCACGGCTGTTTGGGTCAGGCCCTTTAGGCAGACGGAGGACAGACACCGGTGTTGCCATGTCGAGTCTTTCTGAAAGAGAACAACAAAAACTGATTACCACTAGCTGTTTAAGAAAAATCTGCTTTTTAAAAGACACTCATATTTGGCACTTATGCAGATGCATGTAATTAAGTTTACAGGTCCTGGAAAGGTGGCTTGAAATAGTATAAATGCATATGTGACATTCAGTTGAGTTAAGTTAAGTTGAGCATCTCGTTAGGCATCCACAAAAACAAATCAGGGAGAAAATAAACATATAAGTATTATAAAACTCATCTTCATGCTGTTTAGACCATCAGTTTAAGTGTATGCTACATTTAGATGGCTTTAGTTTGCCGTCATCATTCATGACTCGATTTCTTTTGGCTCTGAGGGAGAGCAGAGAGGTTTTGTTTTGAGAGACAACTGATTGGTCTTTTCTGATTAGTTCACATAATTAACTGCGTAATAAATATCTGCAGAAGCACAACAGCTCAAACACAATATCAGGGAAATTAACATACTTAACTTAAATCACTTAAATCTAAAACTTTTAAAAGTTTATCATTATGTACAAGCAGTACTCGGGGTGGTCAAAATCATCCCTCTTCTAAAATGGCCATCCCTTCTTCCATCCCTTGTGGTATTTTATCAATGCATGTGGAAAGTACTTATATTTAACACTGGAAATAGAATTACCATTCGACATTTAGGGGGACTTTATGATAATCAGCCTATTACCTATGTCAGCGGTTTTCAAAGTGTGAGGTGCACCTCCCTTGGGGGGCGCCAGAGGACTTCAGGGGAGGCGCAGCGGGGGAAAAAATATAAATATATATTACAAAGATATGTGTCTCATCACTGTGCGATGAAAACTTGGCGAGCCAGCCCCCAACGAATAGCAAAAGAAACTACAAAATGACACAGTATGTCTTATCTTTGCTGTTTTGTGTCAGAAGTTCTCAGAAGAAATGCACGTTTACTTCGCTCTGGATCATCACTGGTGGGTCAAAGGTGAATGTGGGTGGTACTAATCGATTATCCTGACTCTGATCGGTCGACAGGTGTCAATCATCAAAATCCGCCAATCAGGACATCCACACTCACTAGCTGCTACCGTGGCTGCTTCATATTCTTCTAATACCGCTTGTTTCAAACATTGCATCATATTAAAACTCAAAGTCTTCTTTCCTCCTCTCTGAATCCTCCTGAACAACTTTTGCAAACAGCAATGCTGTTGTTATCTTCTGCCATTATGAAAAACGACCACACTGGTGAAGACATGTTCATTATTAGGCTGGCAGAGACGGGGCCACATTATGAAAAACCCCTGGTTTACATAAATACATAATAACCTCTAGATGTCCATAGTTAAGTGGTTAGTGTTTCTTTCCGATAAATAGTATTGTCTTGTGCGGGCCATGCAACTGAGAATGCAAGCTATGAATCAGATGGGATTTAGGATTTGCCATGTCTAGCAAGTCACCCTAAAATTGACAAGAATGCAGGAAATTACATCTAAGAAATACAAAATTTTACGGGGGAGGAACCCCAGACCCCCCACTGGAAAATATGTCACATAAAAGAAAAATTTCACCATCCCCCCGCTTTCATTTTACAACTCGACTACTGTGTACAAGACCATAAATTACGTAGTTAGCAGGGTTTTGTAGTGGCTTTAAACTGTAAAATAAAATGAGAGATTTTGCGTTTTCAGTGAATCAATTACAAACAAATTGGTGCTGTATTTGTATCACACACTGAAAAAAAAGACAATTTATTAAAAGGTGGTGTCGGTTACGGAAGCCCTAAAAGGCCATACATACATATATTTTATTCCACCCATTTTCCCCGTGATAACGAGATAATTTCCTCCGTTTTCCTGTGATAACTAATTAATTTGATAATTAATTTGAGATCTCGAGAAAACAAATGCATGTAGTCCATGATACGGAGCGAGCAAACCTATTACGCCACTGTAAAATCCCTTTGATCCATAATTTCTGACAAAGGTTGATACACTTTGGCTACTCCTCACTTCAGTCCTGAGATCAAGTGTACCAACCTTTGTCAGAAATTATGGATCAAAGGGATTTTACAGTAGAGTAAATATTGTACGTTATGCCCTTTTCAATTCAAAATAATGAACTTTGAGGCTGAATTGCTCAAAGATGATACAGTAAATATGCTTTATACTGAGTGAGTGAACAGTCAGGATGAACCTTTGTCAGAAATTATGGATCGAAGGGATTTTACAGTGGAGTAATTGCTTGCTCCCTATCATGGACTACATGCATTTGCCATACATTCTGTAATACAGGCGCACTTCATTTAATACACTAGACTTGTTTTGTTTTCTTGAGATCTCGAATTAAATATATCGTTATCACGAGAACACGGGTGGAATAAAATGTATGTATGTATGTATGTATGTATGTATGGCCTTTTAGGTCTTCCGTAGTCGGTCATACTGTAGAAAGATTGTTAATTGTTTAATGAAGTACTGATGTAAAAGTAGCTCAGAGTGAAACAACACAACATCCTTCTTCAGACTGGCTGAACCAACCTATAATTATATTTAAGAAGCTTTAACCTCTCTACAATGCAGCTGAGTATGATTACATATTTATTACATATCTGTTCAGTTTCATTTTGTCCTTTTTTGGATATGACATTACAATGACCCCTAGAATTTCCCCCTATTTTTATTATTGTGTCAGTAACACAAGATCCCGTGTGAGAGTTACACTGACCTCACACGTGTTGTGGATTGAACCCTGACTAAACTTTCTGTGGCAGGAGGAAACAATTATAACGTGATGTGTGTGACGCACATCTGTCTACAGAGGTTAGACACACCTTGACTTCTTGTTGTGTCAGTTTAATGTTTTAAGGTTTGATAACTTGGCACACTGGTTTGAACTCGCCGTCGCTGCAACTACAAGATACACGCTTCACTCCTCACAGCAGCCGCTGACACGGTTGGATAAGTATGCACTGACGTTTATGTGATAAGCCTCATTTTGTTTGCGTTAAACACTTACTGTCTTGTTTTTTTCCCTCCAGATAAAAGCACCGACCGGAGCCTGTAGCACGCAAGCGATACGTCGTCGAGGTCAAAGCCGCTCACAGGCACTCTATCGCCGCCTTGTGAGCTGGAGTGTGACCTGTGGGTAACCCCTGTTATCAGGGCCGGATATGCAGCGTTTTAGTGGCCCCTTAAAACACTCAACAAATTGCACACACTGTTAATGAGTGAATGAACACACACACACACACATTAGAGATGTACAGATCAATGAACATCAGATCTCTTACTCTAACTTTGAGCAATAGTAATAATAAAAACAAATAGTTCACACACTCCTGTGGATCCTGTGTGATCATTTTGTCCAGAAACAAAGAAACTAGTTGATATTAGTTTCTTTAAAATAAAGAAAATGTGTCATCAGAGATTTAGAAAACATGCTCTACTATAATCCAAGCTTGATAAATTACTATAGTCAGTATGTTTCTTATTTGATGGACTGGGACGTCTGTTTGTGTTTTGTTCTGTGCGTTTTGATCCGGCTTGATAACCACACAGGTTGCCAGGTACGAGGTATGAACCATACTACAGCCATGTGTAACCAGGCCAAAGCAGCCTTATTTTAGCTTTGGGACTTTCACCCAAAGATTTAGTTCAGGTATTTTTAAAACGGGTATAAGTCCACACAAATCAAGTCAGAGACATGCTTATACAAAAAATAAATGTATAATTTATTTACAACCAAACAAAGTAAGTCATATTAAAACCAGACTATTCATAAAAGGACCTTAAAATAAACAATAGTAAACAACACAAGTCTAAAAGATAACTGAAATGGCAAAAGTGTATACACACGTAACACAATATAAGATGTCTACATGCAGGGGATGAATTCACAACATGCAACAAACAAAACAAATAAATAAATATACCGTTTTACCAATCAATTTCTCAGATAAAAACTAACAAGCCTTCTTCACAAAGTGTCTAAAAACAGGTTGTCTTACGACTGTCGAATATATCTAAAATAGACAAAATAACAATTAATAAAACAATACAAAAACTATAATAAAATAAAAATCAAAAGGTAAAGCTTATCTAATGCTGCCAATGTTGTTGTTGTAAACCGGTCAAGCTGACAACCAATTAGTCAATTTTGCTTAGGAACCTTCCTCACTGAGTGAAATGTCCCGGAAGTATTAATGTAGCCGCCATGATAAGAGCTGTTCGAATTCTCAAACTGTTAAGGAAAGGAGCTTCAGTGCATCCTTTGTTATCTGCTTTAGCATAGGATACACCGGACCATCCTTTACGAAACACTTTTGCATGCTTAACTTCTTTTTTTTTTTTGAGTGTCAATTTTCTTTATTCCTCTGTCTCGTTCAAATCTCACCACTACATTTCCACCTGCCCCTCACTCTCCGTTTTTGTCACAAAGTGATCAGGAGAGACTTTTTTTGTGTGATTTTGTACTGTATTGTTTTATTGCTTTCTTAATTATGTGTGTGTGTGTATGATTAACTTAAGTGTCCTCTCTCCTGAGTGGCTGAAAGACCTCCCCCTGCAGCAAACTGGCACACCTGCAGCAAATAAAGAGCGGATTGCTACACCTGTGCATGAGAGGTGAGTAATAAAACCTTTCAGACTAGGAGGCCCTGCTCGTGGGTAGAATTGGTGCCTTTACCCTGTGTTTTTCTCTGTTTCTCTGAGGCAACTCTAGAGCCGGCTCATGAAAGCACACAATCACCGTGCCCAGAGCGCTACCAACTAACGGCAACAGCAACTCAGAACGCGCCAGGGTCGTAGCTGTGCCATCGATGTCTCACTTCACCTTGTCCCCTCTTCTCAGACAGCAACTAAGGTGGAGTACTGACTGTAAAGGGGACACCACCAGCCTGTTTGGCCAGCTTTTGGGATCCCTGTTCCCTTTTACTCTCTCTGTTAAAGACTGCGCCACCACCATCTCCCCCATTCACAGTTTTTCTCAATTGCTAAAACAATTTCTGAGACCGTGCTCCATTTTCTTTTAAAACATTAAACACAAAACCTCATCTTACAAAACCTCTCACTCCTCTTGCAAAATCAAACTTTCGCCTCAAAACAGTTTTACCTGTGCTCGAAACCAAACACTGCTCTCAAATCATAAACAAAGCGATCAAAATGATATACACTATCAAGCAAGTCAGTAAACAATTCACCAAAAAATAGAAAACATATTGTCCAAAACATAGTGTTCTGGGAGAAGTACATTTTTACTGGTTTTTTTCAATTGCTTAAACACAATTATGCAAACTAGGCTGGTTTTATCAAAAATCACAATTCACCAAACCACACACCCAAACTGCAAAATACCTCATATATCCCACAAAATGAAGCCCTGAAACCAAAGTCAAACTTTTGCACCAGAGGGCACACACTTCATTCATATTACAGATTTTTGTCTAACCAACTACACACTGTTGGGCATAATGAAAAGCACTCTCATCTTTAGTATGCTTTGCCATAATACTAACATAGTTCAAACTGTAGAGAATTCTTCAGATTGTTCACATGCACAGAAATATTTGCAGATACACACACGTGCTATTGAAATATTTATTTTTTTAATTTTATTTTTCACCTAACAAGTCAGTGCAACATATGCACAGCAGATATATTTACATTGGAGTGAACTAAATAATGCTCACAAAACAGTAAGCTAAAAAACACAATTGCAGAAAAAAAAAAATAATAAAGAGGAAAGCAAAATAATTAGACAGCATCCTACCGGAAAGCTGGGTCTGGCCACAACACCTCGTCCACATCACAGGCAATATTTTCTCCTGCCAGACATCGAGGGAAGAAACGCCTTGAGTGCCTTATCCATCCCTGAATCATACCCAAATCAATTTCATCACATGCCTCTACCATAGCCTGCACAAGAGGCATGTGCACAAAGGGCTGCTGGTCATATACAGTGGTGGTCAAAAGTTTACATACACTTGTAAAGAACATAATGTCATGGCTGTCTTGAGTTTCCAGTTATTTCTACAACTCTGATTTTTCTCTGATATAGTGATTGGAACAGATCCTTCTTTGTCACAAAAAACATTCATGAAGCTTGGTTCTTTTATGACTTTATTATGGGTAAACTGAAAATGTGACAAAATCAGCTGGGTCATAACTGTAAGTGTCTTACAGTTGCACAACACACGTAGCTGTTTTATCTTGTCATGAATTCTATCACACACACCAATAAACACTTAACACACAATATATGATTGAACATTACTACACATTTTCACAAATCCCATATCGTGCAATTTAACCTCAGCTTTGCAAAACTGTATTTTGTCAGTGGATTATATCACTTCTTATCAATGCCTCCCACATGCAGCAGTCTACGGGAAGAGCACTCCCTTATCATACAACTTGTCAACACTTGTGGTCACTCAATTTAATTCATGTCCTCTAGAGTGCAGTATCACTGTCATAAATATGGAGAATTGTAGACATGTATTTATTATGACTATATTACTTGTGAAAAGAAACTTGTGAGTCAACAAGTTTTCTAATAGCACACCAAGAAAGTGCAACAACATAAGACATAGCGGCCAGCTAATATTACTTCTGTCTGTCTTTGAGCCTTTTCCACTCTCTCCTTTTCTCTTCCTAGCTTTCTCCATCAACGCCCCAGTCAACGCCCCCACAGTCTCTTCACTTCTGTCATCATGTCCATAGATGCTGATGAGACTTGCCGAGCTCCAGTTTTAGATCAGCTCTAGTCCCAATCAGTAATCACATGGGCCCTGGCCCTGAAAACCTCCTCTTTCTCAATGTCCAAAATGGTCATGAACACTAACTGCCCCGGTGTTGTGATGCTGACAGTGCAAGATTGTAATAGGAAAAACATCAAAACACGTGAGGACGTGCATACACATTCTTGTTATGATGTTGTGTTCAGGAATGCAGTGGGTGTGTGACTATTTTTAGCATTCATAAACTGCCTTTCCCAGAGTAGTACTTTTCCAATAGTAAAACCTTGCCAAATTCTGACGTAATTTCGACTACCGGTGGTGACTACTGAGATGACATCCGCCCACGATCAGGCAGTGCTTAACTGGCAAGTTTTTAAAGTAGGTGGGAATGCTCTAGTGTCCTCATCCACTCAGTAAATGAGTTTAAAAATAAGAAAGAATAAGAAAATTAATTTAGTTTTAACTTGTTTACTCAACTAGTTGGTGGTAAATGAAAAGAGATGAAAAGAATAGCTAATTTAAATTGAAACAAAAGCTGCATGATTTTGGTTAAAATAAGTATACAATGTAAGTTAAAAAGGGGTTAATGTTTCTAAGTGAAAGTCCTGTTGGCAGAACAGCGGTTCTTTTTTGTCTAAGGCTGCTGACTAATGAAATGGAAAGTTTGGATGATGAAATCACTCACACATGAATGATCTAATTTCCGTAGCCTTTCATCTACATCAGGGGTGTCCAAACTGTTCCACAAAGGGCCGGCGTGGCTGCAGGTTTTCCTTCCAACCAACCAAGAGCACACAGTTTGACCAATCAACACTTTGAGGACTGAGATCAGTTGATTAAATGAGTCAAGTCTGGTGTGCTGCTGTTTGGTTGGACGGAAAACCTGCAGCCACACCGGCCCTTTGTGGAACAGTTGCAGCCACACCGGCCCTTTGTGGAACAGTTTGGACATGCCTGATCTACATGGTAGATTAAATAGAAGCATTGCTCAATCTTTGGCTTGATGATGATGATAGGTTACACGATAAACAGTAGTAGTTCAAATCAGAATGCAGGTCACACTCATGTTTTTTCAGGAATGTACTAAAATGAGAAATTATTGGAATGATGTGCGGGTAGAATTGAAAACAATACTGGGATATGAACTACCAAAGTCATGTGAGATATTATACCTGTGTAACCTGACAAAGAACAATGTACAATATGAAGACGAATATCTAGTAAAAATTCTGCTGTCTGCGGCCAAGAAGGCAATCACCAGGAAATAGTGTAGAGAGGACCCTCGGAGGAGGAACTGGCTGGACACAGTTGAGGAGATAATCAATATGGAAAGATTTACGTATATATTGAGACTCCAGCAAACAAAAATGGACAGACCATAAATCTCAAATAAGAGACACCACCGAAAACTTGGACTGATGTCAGAGACATTTGAGGGTTATTATTAAGAACATGTACCCCACTGATGCTATAATGTGTTCTTTAATGTTGTTATATACCCGAAAATTAATAAAATCTGAGTAAAAAATAAAATAAAATAAACAGTAGTAGGCTACAGTATAGGGCTGTAGATTGACTCATCGTCTGGGGAGGGGAAGCACACCATTTATCTGCCGACAAAACCATCCGTAATGAAACTCTTATCTGAAGTTGAGAAGAGCATACGTAATGTGATCACAATCAAGAGTTTGTGTACTTAAATCACATAATGATGACATGTTTTGACATGACATCATATAGTAATGTAATCATTCTCTTTAGATCTTAATGGTTTTGAGATGACAGTGATAATCTGACATTTTAAAATCTATTTTTAAACCTTTTTGGTCCACACAAGAATCCCTTTGTGAGCTGACAGACATGATAGAGTGTTTATCTGTCAAGTTGTCATGGTACAAAAACATAAATCTCAAACAATAGATGATTAATCACCTGACCTGCTGGTTGTCACAAGGATATTTAAATCACAGATGAAATAACAAGTCTGACTGGTTATTTAGGTTTAGGTTTTAACCATGCTATGAGTTGTTTGTCCAATACAAAACTCTGGATATGGATATCACTATCTAGTTTGTGTTTTGTGATGATAAACAAATGTTTCCATGCTAACATGTGTAGTATATTCAGTGGTGATGCAGTTGAAGATGTTTGAAGAGAAAGTCCGCCGACACTGTCTTAGTCAAACAATGTTTATAACTCTTGTGTCATAAAGGGACAGGGAAAGAGAGAGAGACTCCTCTCCCAGGATACCCCAACAAATGGCCCTTTGATCTCTTGACCTGATCTCTTCCTCAATCTCGTAAAAGGAGATAAAAACAGGAAAAAAACACCATTTGGGACCCAAAATACTTTTCTATCTAAATTACCTCAAAGTCCAGATGGCCTTAAGATAACAGCTAGTGACAAAACAAGTATCTTGATGTAAACCATATGTATACAATAGTATCAGCATTAGTATGTATGTGCAGACACCTCACATGCTAAACTAAGATGGTGAATGGAAATCAATTTTACCTCCTAAATATCTACATAGTAATATGCAGCGTTGCGTCGCAGTGATACACGGCCGTTCTAGTCAATGTTTTAAACCCACCAGCTCTGCCGCGGACTGGTTCAGAAGTAGACAGAAATATGTGACTGTTCTATTTTTGACAGATGCCATGAGCAGCCCGCTTGTTTTTACACTTTAGAAAAATGTCTGAGATGCCTATATACACTGTCAGAATTATTTTCAAAGAGAGTGTTTATTTGTATTTCACATGGCTCATAGGTCACAATAGCTGGTTATCATGGTACAAAAACATAAATCTCAAACAAGTGATGATTATTCACTTTACCTGCAGGTTGACACAGACACATTTAAGTCACACATGAAATGATAACTTGCTAACACGTCTGACTGGTTATTTAGATGCATTTTTTTTATTTTATTTTTCACTAAAATTTTATTAATTTTAGATATATAACAACATTAAAGAACACAACACAGGGTCAGTGGGGTACATGTTATTAATATTCCTCAAATGTCTCTGACATCAGTCCCAAGTTTTCGGTGGTGTCTCTGCTTTGAGATTTATGATCTGTCCATTTTTCTCATTTCTTATCAAATTTTGTTTGCTGAAGTTTCAATATATACATAAAGAAAAATTCATCTTCATATTGTACATTTTTCCGGTTACACAGGTATAATATCTCACATGACTTAGGTAGTTCATATCCCAGTATTGTTTTCAATTCTACCCACACATCATTCCAATAATTTCTTATTTTAGTACATTCCCAAAAAACATTGAGTGTGACCTGCATTCTGCTCTCCACACCGTCTCCAGCATGTTTGTTGTGTAGTTGAAATTTTGCTCTTTCTTTTGGGAGTAATAAAGAACCTCATCATATTTTTACAACAAAAGTCTTTCCACATCCTGGAGCTGGTGGTGGTTCGCTGTACATCACATATGTTAAACCAGTCCTCTTCAGTTAATGGCATTTTACTTTCTTTTACCCATCTGTCTCTAAAATACAGTGTAGTAGTTCCTCTGCTCTTCTCTAGACCCTGGTACAGTGTTGAAACCACTCTTCCAGTAATGTTTCTATATGCATTACACAATGTTATAGTTACTTTATTCAGCTCCTGGGGAAGATCTGGTTTATCTCTTTCTCAAAGAAGTCTCTAACTTGGTAATACCTAAACTGGTCACAATCCTCCAGTCCATATTCCCTCTTCAGTTTTTGAAAGCTTTTAATTTCCCCCCTTGTCTATCCATTGTTCATAACTACTATCCATTGCCCCTGGTTTAAATTTAGAGTCACAAGTCAGCCAGCTCAAAATTTTGGTTTCACTTTCTAACTTGTATTTCCTAATCACTATGAACCAGATTTCCAGAGTGAATCTAGTAACTGGATCAAGCATATTCTTATATTTTTTAAACTTTAAATGTCCCTGTTTGCAATCATACTCTGGATATGGTATCCCTCTCTTTTTAATTCTATATCTTTCCACCTTGCAGTATATTCAGGGTCACACCAATACACCAAAGGTCGAGTCTGGGCGGCATAATAATATTCTAAGAGGTTTGGTAGGGCTAACCCACCTTTGTCCTTGGCAATCTGAAGAGTTGCGTATTTTATCATTGGTCCACGTTATCCCAGGGATACGTTACCACATATCCATCCTCTGTGTTTATTAACCAAAAAATAATAAATGAATATAAAAGCCACCACTAAGAATAATAAAAAATGTCCTTTCCCTCCTTCTTTCTATCTCTTTTACTCAGAAATTTCCGGGCCTGCTCATTAACATACTGTACTATACAGCTAGGATATGGTGATGGTTCACTTATTTTAAGATGAAACCTTATTCTCGTCTAGATCTCCCATTTCAATCAGATGTTTCCTCTGTCTTCGGCTCTCCTGAACTCCTGCAGCCTTCCTCTCGTGCGTTGCGTTAATCCGCCACACGCCCCTGGTTCCCTGACACGTTGCCATGTCCATGCCGCCTGAATCCGCTCCTCCATCGTGCGCTTCTGTCAGCCTCCTTCATTTGTACATCCATTCCCCTTTTCCTCATCTCTTTCGCTGCTTCTTGCACGTTGTAGAGCCAGGGTCCATCGGTTCAGTGGATCCTGATCCTGGTCAGGGGTGTTTAGAACCGGATGCCTTTAGCCTTGAGGGTCTTTTTAATCTCCATATACACTCTGCGTTGCTGCACCACCTCGGCCGCATAGTCGTTGTCAAAGTACAGAGGCGAGTTGCCAAGTTTAACCCGCTTTTGCCAGGCTTTCCTTAATATCATCTCCTTTGTGTCAAACCAGAGAAAGATTATGATTATGGACCGCGGAGGCGTAACGTCTTCGGCTAATGCCTCGCCGCCATTATCCCCTGCTTCACCGCTTGCCTCCATTACGATAGTCTTTTTCTGTGTTTTCAGATTTTTTCGGTCTTTCTGGCGTCCCCCCCCACTCATCCCTCGTAACTTCTATTTAAATTTGGTTTATCGTTAGTTGGAGGGCGGGGGTGTATATTTATCTCCGACTGGTAGAAGCTACAAACTACGCCGCCATTCCTCTCATCGCTCAACCGGAAGTCTGAGTCTGTTGGGCCACTACTTTGTCCCAGACTTAAATATAACCTAAATTTAACTATTTAATGGTTTGCCATGAATTTTGGTAACACGATATTCACCTTAAGATGAATTGTAATCACTTATATGTATTTGGTCAATGTTTTAAACCCCACCAGCTCTGCCGCGGTCTGGTTCAGAAGCGCAGTATTATTTTCAAAGATATGTGTGAATAAATTATGGAGATATTTCATCTCCACCTCAGTTCTTTGCCATGGAGTCGATCCTACCCAGAACTGTAGTTTTTTGTCCTCCCACATGCAAAACAGAGATGGGGATTGAAAAACTTCAATATAACATAACAGTAACATAACAATATAACAGAGTTAAAGTAACACTTGAACTAGTGTTGAATTTTCAGAGTTAATTTGACTCTAGGAAGAGTTAATATTTAACACTAGATCAAAATATTTAACACGGAAAATTGTTAATTAAGTTTTACTCTAAGAAGGAAGCAACACCCATAGTGTTATTTACGTTTGACACTAACACCTTTTTAAATGGTAATCAGAATTAACTCTTACAACTTCACTTTCCACCTAGTGTTAAACCTATTTAACACTAAGTGTTAAATGCAGTTTTCAATAAACTGCTGATTTTATTTTTGATCAGGAGTGTATAAAACCTTGAAAACTTTTCTGGATTACAATGACACAAATAAGACCAGACAATTAAAATAATAAATACTGAACAATAATATAAGATACAAACAAATAAATAGATAAATAATGTTGGAAATAAACTAATATTAATGAAAGGAGACCCAAACGTTTCATTATTTTATGATACAGACTGCATTTACAATAAATCCTGCTTCTATTTCACAATACCTTTTTTCTCCAATGACTGCTTTTCCCTGAAACGCCCACAAAGGGTCTATAAATCAGGGCAGGAGCGCAGAACGAACACATACATTAACACTTCGGAAATTGTATCATCTTCATCATCATCGTTTTTTGTACCTTACAGGAAAAATATTTTTTTATCATTCTCGTAACCAGGGTGCGTGTTTGGGCTTGAGGTTTTACGAAACATTTTAACGCCCATGTCTTGTTCTCAGTATTTTGTGCAGCTGTAAGCTGATTCACCTTCTGACATCAGGCTCGGTTCTACCAGGTAAAAAGCATATCTGGTACCCTCAGTTTGATCTTTTGCATACTCAGCTGACATTATAAATACAAAGCATAGTGGTGGTAGGTGGTAGGCCTGAACTTTTCCTTCATAGACTATCCAAATTCAATCTATGCATAAATAAATCATATATAGAAATATCCTCTAAAATTAAATTAAAAAAAATATAGTATTTGCGGTGTACACTGTAGGAGTTTAAAGCCTGACCACCAGCAGGAGTTCAGCATAATGTGTACTCAGGCACTTTTGATGTACTTTGAAAGTGTCTCTAATTCTCCTTGGCCAAGCTTCAATAAATACTACATCATAAGACATGAGAGGCTCCTGAACACTTCCTTCGCTCCTGATTTACTTCAGCAAGTCAAGCATGTCATATAAAAATAAATCTCTATTAAGCTGAATAATTTCAGAATCACTGAATTGGTTTGATACTGTTTATTGTATAAACAAGAGATAGGGAGTGTATGTGGGAACAAAAAGAGTTTGATGTGGTGAGAGGATGGCAGAGGTGGTTTTCCTGAAGCATGGAGAGAGATCACGACTGGTCAGAAATCACAGAGAAGCCAAGTCTGAGAGGGAGAGAGTTTTTTTTTATACTACAGCAGTTAATTGGTAAATGAGGAGTCATTGATACAATGTCCATATGTATATTGTCTTTGAGAGAGACAGACATACAGTCAGCTCCTTCTTGTACAAGAACATTAAATTAAACTTAAACTTTGATATTTTGAATCCAGTCCTCTTTATTTAAAGGTTCTTCTTAAAAATTCTCGTAACATTTAGTCTACCATAAATGCCTCAAAAACTGTACTTTATGCTATGACGTTTTAGTAAATCACTACTACTTCAAATCTGTGCAATACCTGAGTCATGAAACAACAGTGTAAAGCACTTAATCTCTGCACGATTTGCATGCCCCTCTTTTTTATTTTAAGCTCTCCATTTGCAAATATTTAGTGAAGAATCTCAATATTTAGCAAATAACTATCCAGTACACCAGTAATCATTAGTCCATATCTTTGAATGGAAGAGGTGTTGCTCACAGCAAGAGCCACTGTGGTCTCGAACAACCTTTCCTGAATGAGACTTTGGTGGCACTGCAGGAGTCAGTCCACTGGTCCTGTCGTGGCTATAGACTTATGAGACCTGTCCTTTAAAGCATCCGTAGGAGGGGAACATAGGCAGGGACAGAAGCCTGTCCAGTGTCAAGCAATCCAGGGGACACAGGGACTGAAACAGAGAATGACATACAGTATACTGGGGGAGACTATCCATGGGGTGTTGAGGTACAGACTGGCTGTACCTCAACTAGTTGTTTTTCTGCAAGTTTTTGTTTGAGCATGTTTTGGACAAAAGAGAAACATCATTTGAAAAGGTTGATCACCAGACAGGTTGCCCACATCAAGGCAATGAGTTGTGAATGGTAATGATTTTGTACTGTGCCACTTTAACACACGTCAAGAGGCCTTGTTTGTACAGTCCCTGATTATCATCAATGTAGGCTTGACGTCGGAGCACAGAGATCTCGTGATGGCTGAGTCATGAAAAACCTGTCCTGACACTCAAATGTCTGATTTTCTTTCATGATAGATACTATTATCTACTATCTATCAAATCTATTGTGACATGCAGTGGCTGAGTTGCGCAAATATGCTGGAGGGGGAATTCACAGGGGCAGCTGCTGGCATAAGCGAGCAATGCAGGTGCACATTAACTTGGACTCGCTGATTACATTGTACGGTGTTAAGTTGACTGACACTGGCCCAGGGGCTGCCAACTCTCAAACAATGAGCTCTTTCATGCTCTCATGCCAAACAAAGTAGTTAAGCTAAGAACTCTTTCTCTCTCCTCTATTTCTAGGCTGGTGTTCTAGTTTAATAACAATGTAGTTTCATTGTTTTATGGATAAAATGATCCTGCAGGATCCACAGTCTGAACTATTTGGTTTTCCTTTATTTACTTTTTACATAATGTTACTGTTGTTTTCCGTTTGTCAGCCCTCAGAGAGGGTTAGTTGTGTGTGCAATTTGTTTTTTAGGGCCACACATGAAATCTTGCTTAGGGCCACTAAACACCAAAAGCAGTTTGTGTGTCCATAGGTTGCTGAGGTACAGATTGGTTCACCTCAAATGTACAACTCATGGCTTTAGTCAATCATAGTGAATAACTTTTGTTTCAGCTTGAGGATGTCTTAAATCCAAGAGTTTGTTGAAAGACCCTTGTCATCTAAGGAGACAACTTTGTAAGGTCCAGTCCAGTCAGGGTCAAGTTTCTTTCTCTGTCATCATCCATCCATACCAGACCCCCATGCTGATCAGGTTTAGACTTCACGTTTGTTGAGGTAGTAGTAGCAGTGAGTCATACACTTACAAGACTGCATTCTTCATTACCAAGTACCCCTCAAAGCTGAATGTCAAGTTCCTCAGCTCTCTCACAATTTTGCCTAAGAACAGAGCCAGAATAAAGAACGGTACAATCATCCCCTTTCCCATCCAACACACAGTTCAGGCACTCATTCCTTTTTCATTGATGTAAACCTGTGTTCTTTTGAGTTTCTTGGCCTGTGATAGTATCATCTACTTGTTCTTGTAGTGCAGGAGTTTTACTATAATATGTCTCACTTTAATTCAACTTCTATTCACAATCGGGCCCAATTTATCACCCTGTATTTCTTGTACTTTCATTTCTGATGTTTCCCAGGTTTCACCTTTGTCCTCAGGGACACTTTCAATAATGACAATACTCCTCTGTGATTGATTTTCCAAGAAGTCCATCCTTTCCATGATGTCAGTTTGTCAGTGTCATGGACGCTATCTATTTTCTCATTACCATGGAAAAGTTTATTTTCCAATATGCCAGAGTGTCATTTTGATAAAACTACGACCATTCATATTTTTCTGTCTGATACCCACTTTAGAACCAGCATGTATGCTGCTTGAGTGCAGATGAAGTGGTGCTCTAGTATTTAGATGCTGTGGTCACCTCTACTTCAGCCGGTCTCTGTGGTCATGCTGTACAGATTACTGTAGTAGGTGGGGCTGGAGCCTATCCCAGCTGACTTTGGATGAGGGGCAGGTACATCCTGTCTTTAGTTCATCACAGGGCAAACAGAAACAATGATCTACAGCCAATTTCCACACCAATTTACCCAAGCAAAAATGATTTGTATTTGCTTGGGAACCTCATGTGAATATGAGTATGTTAGAGACACTGATAAATCTTTTTATTTACAGGCATGTTAGTGTGTTAAACTATTTTCTGTACCATTCCAGCTCCTGGAAAACATCATCTTGTGGGGTGTTCGCGGTGATCAGCTATGGTCCTCGGGAGAGGTGGTGAACTGACAGGGTCACAGGCAGTGACCAGCCAGTCGCCGCACAGGCTTTTTAACGCAACATTATTTATACAATATATCACCTTTCAAAACACAGTTACAAAGTGCTATACAATAAAATAGAATAAAACAAACAACAAAATTACAACAAGAGTTTGTTTCTGTGTTTCCTGTTTTATTTTGTAGTTCCACTCTGTCTGTTCTTACTTTCTGTCTTGTTTCCCGCCTTTTTTGATTTTGCACCTGCCCTGATTTGTTCACCTGTCCCTGATTAGTCCTGTCTATTTAGTTCATGTGTTTCCTTTGTTTCCTTGTTTGTTCGTTGTTTGTTTCTCTGTTTCTCGGTGTTCTCTCTGTGTTCTCTCAGTGTTCTCATGCCTGTGTTCGTCCCTGTGTTCTTGGTCTTTGTTTTCTGGATTATTTGCTTTTTGGTTAATGTTTTTTGCCTGGTTTCCAGACGCCTTTTGGTTTATCAGTTTTTTGTGTCCTTTGTTTTTTTTTTTTTTTTTTTTTTTTTTTTATTTTTTTTTGGTCTTTTTTTTTTTTTTTTTTTTTTTTTTTTTTTTAATACTGCTCCTGCTCCTTTAGGCTTTTGGTTTAAATATAGTGAGCTTGTTCACCCTCATCTGCCTGCAATTGGGTCCTTTTCTCCAAACCCCCCACATGATTCTGCTCCTTCACTGAGAGGTGTGGGGCACCATTTTTAAAGCCTGTGGAAGTTACATATGGTTCCTTGCCCATTAAAGCATTAACACTGAACCCAACGACTGTGTGTTTGTAAAAAGTGATTGCTCATAATGACTCAGTTTTATGTTTGGATTCAGTCTCTTTTCAGAAGAAATCTGAAAACCACGTCCTGGTCAGCAATAATAACAAGTACAGTTGTCTCTCGTAATAACGCGGTCCACTTTTCGCAGACTCGCTGTTTCTGAGATTTTTTTAGTGTTATTTTGCATGCTTTTTTTTGAACAGCGTACTGTACAGTATGAACGCGCATTGTGTTCTGTGTCCTAAATTGGCTAAGGGAGAACCGCACATGTGTTCTGCGTCCTGATTAACTGAGGGAGTACTGTATAAAATGCGTGTAAAAAGGTGTATAAAAGTGTGTGGTTAGGGGTTTTACGGGCCTTAAAACATGTATAATAATTGTAAAACTTACTTTGCGGATTTCGTTTATTGCGTGTTATTTTTAGAACGTATCCCCCGCGATAAACGAGGGACCACTGTAGTTTCATTGTTTTATAGATGAAATGATCCTGCAGGATCCACAGTCTGTGAACTATTTGTTTTTCCTTTATTTACTTTTTACATAATGTTACTGTTGCTTTCCGTTTGTCAGCCCTCAGAGAGGGTTAGCTGTGTGTGCAATTTGTTTTTAGGGCCACACATGAAATCTTGCTTAGGGCCACTAAACACCAAAAGCAGTTTGTGTGTCCATAGGTTGCTGAGGTACAGATTGGTTCACCTCAAATGTACAACTCATGGCTTTAGTCAATCATAGTGAATAACTTTTGTTTCAGCTTGAGGATGTCTTAAATCCAAGAGTTTGTTGAAAGACCCTTGTCATCTAAGGAGACAACTTTGTAAGGTCCAGTCCAGTCAGGGTCAAGTTTCTTTCTCTGTCATCATCCATCCATACCAGACCCCCATGCTGATCAGGTTTAGACTTCACGTCTGTTGAGGTGGTAGTAGCAGTAAGTCATACACTTACAAGACCGCATTCTTCATTACCAAGTACCCCTCAAAGCTGAATGTCAAGCTCCTCAGCTCTCTCACAATTTTGCCTAAGAACAGAGCCAGAATAAAGAACGGTACAATCATCCCCTTTCCCATCCAACACACAGTTCAGGCACTCATTCCTTTTTAATGGATGTAAACCTGTGTTCTTTTGAGTTTCTTGGCCTGTGATAGTATCATCTACTTGTTCTTGTAGTGCAGGAGTTTTACTATAATATGTCTCACTTTAATTCAACTTCTATTCACAATCAGGCCCAATTTATCACCCTGTATTTCTTGTACTTTCATTTCTGATGTTTCCCAGGTTTCACCTTTGTCCTCAGGGACACTTTCAGTAATGACAATACTCCTCTGTGATTGATTTTCCAAGAAGTCCATCCTTTCCATGATGTCAGTTTGTCAGTGTCATGGACGCTATCTATTTTCTCATTACCATGGAAAAGTTTATTTTCCAATATGCCAGATTGTCATTTTGATAAAACTACGACCATTCATATTTTTCTGTCTGATACCCACTTTAGAACCAGCATGTATGCTGCTTGAGTGCAGATGAAGCGGTGCTCTAGTATTTAGATGCTGTGGTCACCTCTACTTCAGCCGGTCTCTGTGGTCATGCTGTGCAGAGTAGTAGGTGGGGCTGGAGCCTATCCCAGCTGACTTTGGACGAGGGGCAAATACATCCTGTCTTTAGTTCATCACAGGGCAAACAGAAACGATGATCTACAGCCAATTTCCACACCAATTTACCCAAGCAAAAATTATTTGTATTTGCTTGGGAACCTCATGTGAATATGAGTATGTTAGAGACACTGATAAATCTTTTTATTTACAGGCATGTTAGTGTGTTAAACTATTTTCTGTACCATTCCAGCTCCTGGAAAACATCATCTTGTGGGGTGGTTCCTTGCCCATTAACGCATTAACACTGAACGACTGTGTGTTTGTAAAAAGTGATTGCTCATGATGACTCAATTTTATGTTTGGATTCAGTCTCTTTTCAGAAGGAGTCTGGAAACCATGTCCTGGTCCGCACCAGCCAGCCAAAGTTTAAGAAGTCCGTGCGGAATAAGATAGTGGGGAAAAAAAACAAAAAAAACAAAAACTGCCAAAACACTCACTGTGTGTTTGTGTCTAGGTTGTGGGCTGCTCTGGTCTAAAAATGCCAGGGCCGATTTTTTTGTCCCAGTCCGCCCATGGTTATCACCTGCATCATGAACCTACCTTTAAAGTCATATAACTGGATAACTACAAGGTTATTACAGCAGTTATCATTATGATAAACACTTTCACCAGTATCATCTTAATAACTGGATTAGTTAGTCCAAAGAACTATGACTAAGCCAATTATTCTGAAACCTGCTATTGACTGGGTTATTGCCTGAAGTGCATCATCCGTCCAGCCTTGAAGTAACAAATGCGTGGACTAGTTTTTCTGCATCCGCTTGAGAGACAATGCATCTGATTTTCGCGATGTTACGTAAGTAGAAGAATGCAGTCCTCGAAATTTGTTTTATGTGGACGTTAAAGGACAAATCCTGATCAAAGACAACTCCAAGATTCTTTACAGTGGAGCTGGAGGCCAGGGTGATCCCATCTAAAGTAACTAAGTCTCTAGAAAGAGAGTTTCTGAGGTGTTTGGGTCCAATTACAAGAACTTCAGTTTTGTCTGAATTTAACATAAAAAAATTGTAGGTCATCCAACTTTTTATATCCTTAAGGCATGCTTGGAGTTTAGTTAACTGATTGGTTGCATCAGGCTTGATCGATAAATATAATTGGGTGTCGTCAGCATAACAATGAAAATTGATAGAGTGATTCCTAATAATGTTCCCTAAAGGAAGCATATATAAACTGAATAGAAGTGGTCCAAGTACAGAACCTTGTGGGACTCCATGACAAACTTTGGTCTGCATGGAGGATTCATCATTGACGTGAACAAACTGAGATCGATCTAAAAAATACGACTTAAACCAGCTTAGGGCGGTTCCTTTGATGCCAATTTGATGTTCCAGTCTCTGTAAAAGAATTTGATGGTCAATGGTGTCAAATGCAGCACTAAGATCTAACAGGACAAGTACAGAGATGAGTCCTTTGTCTGATGCCATTAGGAGGTCATTTGTAACTTTGACTAATGCGGTCTCTGTGCTATGATGCACTCTAAATCCTGACTGAAAATCCTCAAATAAACTATTGTTATGGATAAAGTCACACAGCTGATTAGCTACAGCTTTCTCAAGTATCTTAGACAGAAAGGGAAGGTTTGATATCGGTCTGTAGTTGGCTAAGACCTCTGGGTCTAGAGTGGGCTTTTTAAGAAGAGGTTTAATTACAGCTACCTTAAAGGACTGTGGTACATATCCTGATAATAAAGACAGATTAATCATATCCAATAACGAATTACTAACTACAGGTAAAACATCCTTGAGCAACCTGGTTGGGATGGAGTCTAAGAGACAGGTTGACGGCTTAGCTGCAGAAATGATTAAAGTTATTTGATGAAGGTCGATGGGAGAAAAACATGCTAAATACATATCAGGTTTTACAGCTGTTTTCAAACTTGCTGTATCAGAATGCAGATCAATGCCTGTTGAGGGCAAGAGGTGATTAATTTTGTCTCTAATAGTTATAATCTTTAAAGAAGCTCATGAAGTCATTGCTACTTAGACCTAAAGGAATAGATGGTTCAGTAGAGCTGTGATTCTCTGTTAGCCTGGCTACAGTGCTGAAGAGAAATCTGGGGTTGTCTTTATTATCCTTAATGAAGAGTAGTAGGCTGCTCTGGCATTACGGAGAGCCTTCCTGTATGTTTTGAGATTATCTTGCCAGACTAGATGAGATTCTTCCAGTTTAGTGGCACGCCATTTGCGTTCAGATTTACGTGCCTATTGCTTTAAGCATCAGCATGCACCAGACTCATTTATAACATTAAGTAATGACTTGCTATATTAATATAAATATGTTATATGAACATAAATGATACAAAGTATGATGCAAAAATCTGTGAGCATATCAGACAGACAGACAGACAGACAGACGCATTATGCTGGGTGCAAATTATGTCTTAATATTAAAACCAGCTGTTACAGATTTCCTCTCCTGGAACAGAGGGGTCATCAGTGTCATGTGTGTAGGCAGGAATTATTTCCTTTTTTAAACTGGTGGTAGTAGAGCCAGATGTTCCCAAAGCAACAAGGATGCATCATCTGTGAAAAATGTCTAGTACCCTGCTACAGTTCTTTACATTTTTTCATTATGTGTATAATAATTTGGAACAGTGTATATTTGCTATATGTTTTTGAGAGGGTATTGTGTTTTCCTGTGTTCTTAGCGGTCTCTTGTTGTGTTTTTGTTGTTTGTTTGGGTGTTCAGTTGTCGATCTGTTTTTGTCCAATCAGTGTATATTATAGATGAATGTGGGTAACCTCCCGGATTTCTGAGA
Source organism: Larimichthys crocea (assembly GCF_000972845.2). NCBI lineage: Eukaryota > Metazoa > Chordata > Actinopteri > Sciaenidae > Larimichthys > Larimichthys crocea. The sequence continues at coordinate 17,165,437 of NC_040017.1, read as the reverse complement.
AAGCGAGATTAGGAGAGAAACAGAGCGAAAAAACGTCAGAGAGTGACAGAGAGATGCTTAGTGGTTCATAAGTTCATAGAATATTGTTCATTATTTTATTTTATTGATTAAAAAGCTGAGGGTTTATGACAAAAGAAAAGACAAGTTTTGGTGTGAGTTCTGAACTGAAGCCTCGTGTGGACTGTTAGCAGACGAGTATTAGCTGTCTTAGTATTTTTTCCTACTTGGACCGAGCTTCAGGACCTTCATCAGCCGACTACTGGACAGAGGTTTTGAACCAAACCTCTAGTGTGAGTATAGACAAAATCATTATGAGGATCTGCAAATGAACTCCAACTGCGTGCCAGCAATGCATGGTACCATAAACTAAAAGCCCCAGGTATTTTCTTTATTTTATTTGCATTTTATTTGAGTCATGTTGTGTATAATGTTCCCACCTTTATTTGCATTGAATCTATGTGTGTACTAATTATTCATGTTGCTAATGGAGTACAGTAATGTGATTTGTATTGAAAGGAAGGTGGTATAAAATATGCATGGGAGTTAGCTGAACTTGGCCTCTCTCACCCGAGTGAAAATCATATGACCTAGTCAAACACCTACAAGGTTCATTTTAGTAGGCTCCTACCAATTCACCTCCCATGCTAAAATGTTTCAAATGTAATTGAGGTATGTATAACAATTCTGTATTAAATTAGAATTGAGTGGGAGGGCTACGAATGTAATGGACAAAAAAGTCAAAACATGCACGGCAGAGGATCATTCCAAACTGGTAACGATTGCTCCTTCAAACCTTTAACTGCAATTGTCATAGCGGTTTCAGAGCTCTGAGACTAGTGATGTGACTGACTTAGAGTATTTGAAAATCACCACATCTGATCTTATGATATTTACCTAAACTCAGCCCTTTTGGAAGTCAGGCTGCTGCAGATACATAAGCCATAATCAAAGGTACTCATGGAGATGCACACACAGTCTGTGCATCTGTCCCATAAGACAGACTATCCAGCGCTTGGCATTTATAACTGGGTATCAAATACTAAACATTTTAAATTCAGGCCTGGTTCATTCAGGCACTGCACTCTCATCAAACAGGGTCTGAATATAAAATGTGTGTACCTTTTTAAAAAAGTTTAACAGAGGAAGATTAACTTTATCTACTTATTGCATCCTTTGACTCAAATTAATTTTGTTGTCTATAAAAACCTCTTAAGGGGCCATCATAAGCTTCTTTCAAAAGTATGAGTGATGAGGAGTGTGTGGGCCCTGAGGGCCAGGGCCAGGGTCAGAGCCCAAGCCTGAGCCAGAGCCAGTGATGGAAGCCCCCTGAAGTGCGACTGCTGGTACCCATAGGCATGGTACTCCAGCCTGGGGATGGCAGGATGCTATTACCTAGGCCAGAAGGTACGTCAATCTATGATTGGAGCAGCAGGCACTGTGGGGCCAGCCGTGGGGCCAGGCAGGGACGAGGCAAGGGGCTGACAGCAGGCGGCATTGAGTGGCAGCTGAGAGCAGGTGGCAGACGGTGATGGTGTACAGCGACAACGGACAGCGACTATAGGATGAGGCACAAGGCAGTGAAGGCAGGACACGGGGGAGAGCTCCAGGGCAGACACCTGGGGAGTATCCCAGACAGTCATCACTGTGGCTACTACCTACTTGGAATTGGCAAAGAATGTGTGTGTGTGGTCAGTTACTGGATGTGATGGCCTTTTTAACATTGAAACTAATTGCCAACGATGACACTGTCACTATGTGGCGAGGCGGTGTATGCGAGGGGGTGTGTTGGGTGGCGACACAATACCAGAAAACGGTATTGTGGCTCGACAACGTTTTCTTGTATTGTGGGGGACCTAAACCCCAGGAATTCCACCTAGGGAGTCTAAAGGTCAACACAGGTTTGAATATTACACTAGACCAGGGGTACTCAAATACAAATCTTAAAGGGCCACAAAGATTTTTTTCAATGACTCAAAGGCCCATTTATTGAGGTTGGTCAGGCCACATGCGATATACTGTAATATTCAAAAGAAAATGTCCTTTTTATTCAAAACAAACAAAAATATGAATTGAAATAAAAATATAATTTGTGGAATCTGAGAGGGGGTTTGCTTAATTTTAGCTTTAATTTCCTCTTTTTGTTTGCCTTCAAACATTGTGTCCATCACTCCAGTCATGCATTCTCTTATTATTTTATTATTCTATAATATATTTTATTATTTATGCATCTGAAAATGGCTTCTTGTGATTACCCAAAATCCACGCACTCTAAGTGAGCACTCTGTTGCTTTTTGCTGACACAAAACCAAACCCATAGTGAAGAAATAACAGTTCGTGACGTGATCCCATTCCTGGCACAGAAATGGTGTTTGGCAAGGCTGGATTGACTGTGGATGAAACACAGATGTGCCTTGTTGCTGAGATCTGCACAGCCAGCCACGCCGTCCAAGCACGTACACCACCTGGAAGAGAAGGAGAAACACAGAAACGCACAGAAAGGGAAAAAATCAAATGGTTTTTGTGCTTTTATTCTATTTTTTTATTTAGAGTGATTACATGTTGTAATGTTTTAATAATCAGTCCTTAATACAAACACTCTCCATTTGTGGTCTTTTATTTAACATCAAACTGTGATACAACATCTCTGCTCTGCACATGCTCTGTTGACTGCCCCTGGTACTCTGATCCTTGCGCAGCATCACTTAGACCCTTTCCACTGCTATACATTACACCTTCCCTCCTTTGAGTAACCAAAGATGCATCTAGAACAAATCAAATCTGGTCAATGTCAAATAAGCAAATACTAAACAAACAAACAAACATGACTGAGCAATAATATTATTGGTATTATATAACATTTTTTCTTGTAATATAATTTTCAGTTATGGTTCTTATTTATTTAAACATCTTTGAAACAATAACATGAACCTATTATAACTAGGGCTTCTGGGTAGACTAACAGTGGCCGACATAGATACTGAGGGTTATCATAAGTCGTGACCTTGCAAAGACGGTGTTTAGGCGAGACCTCACTGTTGCACCAGTCATGCCACACAATGACCAGTCATGGTTCAAGCTGTACAGGCATTTAAAGAACTTTTAGACCACAGCTAGACACTCCTTCTCTATCTGAGCATACCTGATTTCAACATCTGTCAGGGTATGAGAACAGTAGGCAACTGATTGTTGATTGTTAATATTGGCAGTGGTATGATGTATCACATGATGTTGGTGAGTGTTCAGTTGTCCTATTGTTGAGACGGACATTAAAAGTATTCATGTTACACAGAAGAAGCGGTCCCTGTGCATTTGCCTGACCCACAACCTTTAACTAATTTAATTTAGTCAAAGTCAAAGTTAATGCTAAGAGTAACCGGCGTTACAGTATTTAAGGAGATTGTGCATGTCTCTTTTGGAAGATTTCGGGAACACTAGCACTATCGAACAGAAGGCAGTGGAAGAAATACCATTTAAACAGTGTGATGAAAGTTGTGAGCTTTCCTATCCTGTCACAGCATTCAGCAGTGAGAACACCCTTGAACCAGCCAGTTTTGGGAGTATGTCATCCAGAGTAGGTCAAATATATTTTTCCCACTCCACAATTACACACGTTAAAGCGGTTGATTCTTACACATATTCGCACACAATTTGTTACTGAATTGTTTCTGTTATTATTCCACTTCATTTCTTTTGTAAAGCACATTGTAACTCGTTTTTGAAAAGTTATTGTCACAGTAATGTTGATTTTAAAACCATTGTAGAAACCAATAATGTAATAATGTCCAATAATGTAGTAACGTCCAATAATGTAATAAAGCCAGTAATGTAATAACATAGCAATAATGTAATAACTTAGTACTAACTAAACTGATTAGACTTTTTCATCTAACACTGACCAAACACATGTAGGTCACATGACATCACTATGCTAACTACTTCACAGTAATGAATTAAATAATATTACCCCATACATGAAATTATAAATTTACATATCTAAACAAATAAACAATATTCTAAATTAATCAAATTGCCCCTTACAACCCTAATTAAGGAAAGAGAGTGCTGCATAGTACATACCCTTGATTAATGAATATGACGACTATGCCATTCTCCATATCTATTTTTGATGAGCAAACTGCACAAAAACTGCAAAATATCTTTTATTTCCAAGAAACGCATTCCTATTTATGTATTATTACATTATTGGATAATAATAACATAATAACTTATTACATTATTGGCTTGAAAACTTTATTACACTATTGGCATGTTATTACGTAATTGGCTTTATTACATTTTAAAGGGCCCAAATTATTACATTATTGACAGGTATTACATTATTTGACCTAAATTGAGAGTGGGTAATGCCGAGTCATGTTTCTCTCAGGGCTTCAATCATAAGTCATGACTCACTGAGTGGCTCCCTGTTTTGAGTAGGTTTTGCTACTTGGCAGCGTGCTATCCACTTCTGCAGGGCTTTGCCTATGCCTGGCCACCAGATGCTCTATTTGGCATGCTCACAGCACTTAACTATACCTGTGTGGTCATTGTGTGGCCACTATCTCTGTCCTCAAGCTTTTGGGGATGACAGTTGTTACGTTGTTACATGACAGTTGTCATATTGTTGTTACATGTTATGACAATGTTATTACATAATTGGCTTTATTACATTTTAAATGGCCCAAATTATTACGCTATTGATAGGTATTACATTATTGGACCTAAATTGATAGTGGGTAATTCTGAGAGTGTAAGCAGATGATGTTGTAGTAGAAAATGTGTAAAATGTTTTTACGCTTTCTTCCGGCCTTTCGTAATGCATACGCTGCAGTTCTGCAGCTGTGTTCTATTAATGTAAATAATGTGGGGGTGATGACAGTTACTGGATGTGATGGTACTGTAGGTTTATCATTTACAGTAAAACTGGGAGTTTTTTTTTTTTTAATAGTCTCAAGTCAGTTCATTCTTTTTTATTTTTTATTTTGATGTCACACATTTACATGTACATTTGTGTGTAAGGGATAAACTTCTCCTTCACATTCTGAATGCTTTTGGAGAACATGTTCTATTGTCATAACACACATGCAAGGTGATAATGTTGTCAAGGAAGAGCATTTATTTGTTTGTGTGTTTTTTTTTGTTTTGTTTTTATGCTGTGGTTGAACTCCTGTCTTGACATGCCTCAGCAGATCCTAGCTGACACGGATTTCTGCAGATCATCAACAGGAAATAAAATTAAGCTGTGGTGCATTTTATCAAAATAATAATGAATGAACATTCATTATTACTATAATGCATTCAGCTGTGAAACACATCTAAACCCATTTACCCATTTTTGCTCAGACCCCACATAAGCTAAGTATGTATGAACAGTATAATGTAGAGGTAAAAAATATATTAATTTTACAATATTACTTTTATTTACTTATTTTTTTATTTGTTATCTATTTTTCTACTTCCTATGTTTATTATAATGCACCAAAACACCAAAAAAAATTCCTTATATGCAGAAACCTACTTGCCATTAAACTGACTGATTCTGAATAACACAGCCTATTTTATCAGGACAACACATATGCAATTATGTGGTCAACAAAAATTATAATTAACGCAAAAGTTAATAGCTCTATTCAACTGTTCTAATTCACATTATGACAAGAAATACTCAACTACGTAAAGAGAATCAACTGTCCATCATTACTTTAAGTGCTGAAGGTCAGTCAATCCAAAAAACATCAAGAACTTTGAATGTATTGTCATGTGCAGTCACTAAATACATCAAATGACATGATGAAACTGGCTCTGACCCAGGAGAGGAAGACCAAGAGTAACCGCTGCTGTAGAGGAGAAGTTTTTGCAGTTACCAGTCTCTGAAATCACCAATTAACAGCACCTCAGATTAAAGCTCACATAAATCCTTCACAGTGGATGCAAAGTGTCTGAAAAGCAGCCAACTAGTGCTCAGCATATAGGAACAACTTCAAGATTGTTCCTGGTGCCTAGTGATGACCTCATGAAGCTGAATGAGGTGAAATAGCTAGCTGAATACCAAGAGTGGGCAAAAGATGGCTACTACTTGAAGAATCTAAAATATAAAACATAACTTAATCGTTTACACTTTTTTGTTTACCACATAGGCCCATATGTGTTATTTCATAGTTTTGATATCAGTGTAAAAAATGAAGAAAAACCATTAAGTGAGACGTTGTAAAAAAAATAAACAGAAGAGAGATAAGTAAGATAGCTTGAGGGTTCTGCACAGTATCTTAGCTGTTCCTAGGACTGCACACTTCTGGATAGAGACCTCAGATGTTGTACCTGGAATCTGCTGTAGCTAGGACCTTTTTTTTTTTGCTATGGGCAATGTGGGCGACCGCCCAGGGCGCAATCTATGTGAGGGCGCACGAGCGCCCTGAAAAAAAAAAGTTTTCTATACCGCTCATTTCCATGTCAAGTTAGTGGAGTGGGCGCCCTCGTTGTCACGTCAACTTACTGCTGAGAGTCATACAGGTTGTGTGTGTGTCAGAAGAGGCAAGGTGGAGTGGGGCGAGGGACAGACTGATCCCAGGCGGCAGGCCACACAACACAAACTGCTTCCAAATAAACTGTATTTCATTTCTAGAATTAACATAGACCCATATACCTACATGTAATTAATTGGGTTAAGTGAAAAATGAAAAAAATAAAATAAAATCTACGTGACCTCACGTGACTCCGGTTGATTGACGGGTGAACCAACAGTGTTGGCAAAGGTATAGTGGTTAATGATGTCGAGTCTTCATCATGGACCAAAGTAAAAAATACAAAGAAGCCATCAGGTGCCCAGTTTAGAAAATTAAGAAAAGAAGAAGAGGAGAAACGTGCAAAAGATAAAGGTATGCAGATTTCTGTGAGTGACGTGAGTGACAGCAGGCTATAGGCTATTTATTTGCCTTTTGCTAATTTGTTGCTATTAGCCACAGAAAATGACTGTATTTGGTCGTATTTAGTTTTGCTGAACTTTGACCCTTCCAGTGACAGTAGCTGAAGCAGAGATGAGTTTTTCCAAGCTGAAGCTTATTAAAACGTACTTAAGGTACACTATGTCACAGGAGCGTCTCTCTGGACTTGCCATCATCAGCATCAATTATACAGTTGCACAACAGATTTCGTATGATGATGTAATTGATGATTTTGCATCAAAGAAGGCTAGAAAAGTCAAGTTTTAGATTGCACTTCACACCTGTAGTTGTAGCCGGTTAAACAGGGTGAAAAATCTGCTACAGTCTGAACAGTCTGGAACTGTTCAGACTAGGATGAATTTAGGATGAATCTTTTTTTTTTGTAGTTATTTATTTTATTTTATTTTTTAAGCTTTCTTCAGGGATTTTTCAAACATGGTGGATCCTGTGATGAAGGATTTGTGTAATTTACATCTGTGTTTATATACTGTATTTTATTTATTTATCTTGTGTTTTGTGTGTTCTTGTTACCTTTTATATATAATAAAGTAATACAAATCTAAAACATTGTTGTGTCAGTGCAGGGGTTGGGGGTAGGTTGTTGTTGCTTTGGCTGTAGCCACTCATCCAGTTTAAGAGTCACAGCTCCCAGTGCTCTGATTACCACTGGCACTGACAAAAGAAGATGTGCGAAGTGTCATAGACTAGTGGTGTCTTCTCCTCATTTCGTTTCATTCCACTGGTTTCCCCTCCCTCTTTTGTGTCTGTCTTGTCTCCCTGGGAGTGGCCATCATCACCAGCTGCCAATCTGACTCACCTGCAACCAATCCACTACTCAACTCTAGCAGTATCCACCCCGGCTCTACATTCAGACATCTTCTTTTTGTTTCTCTTTCAGCCCTTGGTTCAAGCCTCTTGTGTTCCTTCTTCCTGATATTTCTGTCACTTGGAATTGCTACATCTATCACCACAGCCTTCTTCTGTTTGTCCACCAACACAATATCTGGTTGGTTAGCCACCACCAGATATGTCCACCTGTCAGTCTGGATCTGGAAGTTACACAAGATCTTGGCTCGTTCATTCTTAACCACCTTAGGAGGTGTCTTCCATTTTGACCTTGTAATTTCCAGCCCATACTCAGTGCAGATGTTCCTATACACTATGCCAGCTGAACTGTCTCAGGAGCATCTTTACACCTGTCTGGTGTGGTAGACACCTGCCTCTATTGATCTTGTATTGAGTGCCTGTTCTTGTGCTGCCATGGATTAGTGCTTCTGTGCTGTCTTCCAGCCTTTTTCCAGCAAAAAAAGTAGTCATCACTATGTATATAAGATTTTTTTTTACGACAGAGCAAAGTCAGAATCAACAAGGAAAACATGGAGAATGGACAGTGACAGCAAAGATTATGCAATTTGGAACAAAAAATAATAACAGTGATCTTAAGATAATGACTCGTTCATTGCACATAGCATCCACTCACATCTTTATGTGCATCACTGGGTTTTGTGTCTCTCCCTGCACTTTTCATTATTTGTTATCTTTGTAATTTCTATGTAATTTTAACTGTGCAAATATAATAAAACTAAATAAACTAAATCAGATTGTCTCATTGCCCTCCTTTCCCACGCTTATAAAATAAAATAATATAAATAAGTACAAGTAAGTACAACAAGTACAAGAGACATTTTCAATTTTCCATAACACACAACCTAATGTTTAAGAACAGCATTACTTTGTTGTAAAGCTAATTTGTATTACATCTGTAATATTTTGGAAAGTTTTGAAACTGTCCTTTGATGGTCCCACATGAAGGGAGCTTGGAGGCATAACTGAGAGGTAATTAAGTCATTCAGGCAGGCAGATTTTTGACCTCTCTTTCTTTTTTGGGGGCATTTTCAAGCTTTTAATTTGATAGAGAGATGGGGAATGACATGCGACAAAGGGCAAAGGTCGGTTTTGGACCCTGGGCCGCTGGGGCCAGGACTGAGCCTTCGTACATGGGGTTGATACTCTACCAACTGAGCTAAACAACACCCCTCTATCTCTTTTTGCTTATTTTTTTCTTTGTAACAATGCTCCTATTATGTAAGTGGAAATTAATATTGTTGTACTAATTTTCTCTTCAAAGTAAAATGTTGAACTTTTCTTGGATGTGGATATGGACGAAATAAATAATTAGAGGGTCAAACTATGGCTCCATTGAGTGGAAACCTACAAACATGAACACATAAAGATTAGGATGGGTTATATCTGAATAATCACATTATGAATCAATGAAAAGTAGTCACCACTACTTTTATGTGTTGAAGTGCTTAGCATGGAAGAAAACACAAAGCCTACAAATGCCATATTTATTCATCCATTCATCAATTTCCTATAACCTATTATCCTTATCAGAATATGCCAACTACATGACCGGGACTTGCACACCGGTCTGCTAGTTGCCCAGGATTCCCTGTTAATCTGCCACTGTAATTTGGGCGTGTGTTCTCCCTGGGTCATGTCAGCTAGAAGGATAATATCAGAGCAGGTTTCATTTACATTAATGTCTGAATCAGTGTCCATGTGCGTATGTGTGTTTGGAGCAGCCATGATGTCTAAAAAAAGAAAAGTGGACATAAGAGACTTCTTGGAAGTTTTGGATGAGTTGATTATGTTATGTATCTTCTGTGGTCTTTGGGTCAAATTGACCCTTGTACTTTTCATTTACATCAAAATGTTCTTCCATATAACTGCCTAAGAATGACAGTGGTTCTCTATTATACTCATTTCAAATAAAATTGATTACTTGACTACTTACACTGAATTATGGACATTTTATTCAATTTCTCCCTACCTGTGATATTCCTGTTAGTTTGACCTGCCCATCACTGGGTAGTGCTATATAAATGAGGTTAGTTTACCATGTATTCCAAAAATAAGTATAAAATTGGTGGTACTGAGTTGGAGTGAAGTTGACTAACAAGGTGAAACACAGAATTGGGTGATAATGTTAAAGTAAACTTAAAAGTAGCAATAGAAAACTAGAAGAACTACTAGAAAACAGAGTTAGAGTTTTATTAAAAATACTTTTGACCCCACCACAAGTGCCATGAGCCCCGAGGCTCCAGCACCTCGCCCCAAGCTCATGACTCATGACTCGAAGGGGGGGGGGGGGGGGGGGGGGGGGGGGGGGGGGGGGGGGGGGTGTTCTTGGGAGTTGACTTGTGCACTTACCAGCACATACTTCCCAGCATTAAATGTGGTGGTTTGGAGGGAAAGCCTCATAGAAGAGGAATTTAATTTTTTTACTTATTTATTTATTTTTACAAATTTAGTCTATCATTTTAGCACTAAAATCACTTCTGAGAATATGTGAGGTAATAAAACAACTGTGTAGATTTTCAATACCGAACTGATGATAAATAGAAGATAAGTAACTGCTTTTTGCATCTTCATATAGGCTTATCGAAGCATGCATTTACCTCTGTAAACAAATCACTTCTGGTTGTCATTGATTGCATTGCGCCAGCTCGTCTGTTACCTTGAATTCCTTCGTTATTCCACAGAGAAAGATGAGTAACCGGGCTGCGTCATGGACATCGCTTCTCTCATGCAAAATCACGTGGTTTTGCAGCTGAAGCTCCGGATTTGTCTTCCAGATTTGTCCAGGTGTCCTCTGTATTATATTTTGTTAATTATATTTTGGGTGCTATGTTTTTTTGTGTTCGGTTATTTTGTTTTGGATATAACTGTGGAATTTGTTTAGTCTTGTGTGTAGGTTTTATTTTTTTTTACTTTGCCACAGCTATCTGCAGAAAGTACTTGAACAAGTACTGTACTTGAGATGCTTGAGACGTCTCGCTCTTTTTCCACTTCCTGTTTGTGCACGCTGAGAGACACACACACACACAAGCTCTCTTGATGTTGTAATTTTGCTTGTAGTTATTAATTTAATAATGACAATTCCAAATTTATAGTTTAGGGGTGGTACCCCGCAGAAGTTTATTATTTATGATTATCTTTGATGATCCTGACAGCCAAAACTAACTGATTAGACCTTACATTGTTTGGTGTCCTTTAACCCACTCTTCTCCTCACTCAGTAAGCCTGGCTACTGCATACGTGCCTGAATTTCTTTACCCCCCTCCCTTCCCGCTCAGATGTGCTAAATTTGCAGCCTCTCCCACACATGTGACATGGTGACTGAGTTTTTAAGAATGCATTACAGAAACTCCAGGGAAACCCTGCCTGTGTTTTTTCTGTTTTGCTGCTTCTGGAGATACCTATCAAGTTAAAGACACACCTGTTTAGACAGGCATTTGCACGAGGTCTTCATCTCATATATTCATCATGCATTTCTATTGTGTATTGTATTTTGTAATAATGACTTTTGTTTTTATTGTATATTACCTTTGTAAATACATAATATAATAATTATAATATAATTCTAAAAATGTAATAATATTGAGTCCTTGGCAGGTTAAACATCCACCAGGTTAATAAATATTAGAAAAGGCAGATTTTTTTTAAGAAAGGGCCACACAGGGTGTAGCTAAATTGGGCTAAAATCCTGTGCTGTTAAATATTTCAAAACTAATAATCAAGGAAGGTGGACTGGTAGCTGAAGAGGTGTCGGTTCACCTCCTGGGCACTGCCGAGGTGCCTTTGAGCATGGCACTGAACCCCCCTGTAGCAAACCCATTTTGTATCAATTTAATGATTTATGTTGTTTCTAAGAACATGTAATTCTATATATATATATATATATATATATATATATTCCTGTTTTGGACATAATTTCCTGTGTTGTGTTGCTATGGAATGAATGAGCTGGCAGTAAAGACGGTAAAAGTTTACGGTAAAAAAATAAATTAAGAAAATAAAACACAAACAGGCACAGAGCAGCGCTGTAGAGTGATATTTATTTGGGATATTTGCTCTTTGTTCTGGCGTTTTTATTAAAATATCTATCTGTCATCAACATAAGCTTTCAGAAGAGGGGTTAGTGTTTATTGCAATAGGAGGCACGCTGGTTTCACTTTTTGGCATGTGAGTGATGCTCAAGGAACGGCGAGGAATACAGCTACAGTCAAAATGGATGCCTTAAATGAACAGATAAATAAACTACAGGCAGAAATTGAGCAGAGGCTTAGTAAATCACGGGGGTGTAGAAGGCTTGTCAAGACAGGGATTAAAGGAGCAAATTGAAACCAAAAGAAAACAACTACATGAATTGGATGACACTAAGGAATTAAAGACGTTACGTTATGTCATTCAAATCAAGTTATCCACAGAGAAATTTCTCACCTATCAAAAGGAAGAAAAGAGTAAAAAAGAAAAGAGACTGCTTATTCTTTATGAACAATGGAAAGTTCAAATCAGATATGCCCACTCCATGTATGGGACGACTGCTTCTCAGTCAGCTAGCAGTCGCTTCTCTGAAACAGTCATGGCTGCAAAGAGGGCTGAAGCAGCCGCAGAGCTCGCTGCAAAGGAGACTCAATATAAACTAACAGAGATGTATAGTAACGAAGTGGAACCACTTAAGTACTCTACTTAAGTACTAAAATGCAGTATCTGTACTTTTTGGACTCCACTCCTTTACTCCAGTACTTTATACATCTCTATAAACTAATGGAGGAAGAAAGAACACAGAAGGAAAACATAAGGCTATTGGAGTCTGAATTAGAGCGTTTGCAAGTAGAAGGGGACATAGAGGTAGCACGTGTCAGACTGGAAAGTTATGACAGGGAAATCAGACAGGAAACTGACAGTCAGCCAGCAAATGGACACAACAGACAGAACCCTGCCATCCTCTTTGTGTATCACAAAAACCCTTCCATCTTCCCACTAAATCCCTCCATCGACATCTCCCCTCTAGCCCAAGCGATACAAGACAGCATAACCATTAACAGACTCTCCATGTCAATGCCCATGGTGTTTGGGGGAGACCCTATCCACTACATTGAATGGAGAGCTTTATTCATGTCACTGATAGACAGAAAAAGTATCTCATCAGCCGACAAACTTCATTATTTAAAGAAATATGTCAGTGGCCCTGCTCACAAATGTATTGAAGGCACCTTTTATAGAGACGTCGATGAAGCATACAGAGATGCATGGAATAAACTCAACCGATGCTACGGACAACCATTTCTCATCCAAAGGGCGTTCAGGGACAAGCTATCAGAATAGCCAAAAGTACAGGCTAAAGATGTCGAAGGGTAAAGGGCCTTCTCAGATTTCCTAGATGCCTGTCACCAATCCATGCCTCATGTGAAAGGTTTAGAAATACTTAATGATTGTGAAGAGAATCAAAAGCTAACACAGAAAGTGCCAGATTGGCTAGCAGCCCGCTGGAACCATGGGGTCTCAATGGGCCTCATGAAGGGTAGAGACTTTCCCACTTTTGAAGATTTTGCTAAATTTGTGTCAGTAGAAGCAGAGATAGCTCATCCTATGTCAAAAGAAGCACAAATGAAACAAAGGGAAGTAAAGTTAGCATCTTCAGAACTCAAACAACACTGAAAACTCAAGGTCAAACTATGGAAAAGAAAAACCTCCCTGCATGTGGTGCAAAGACGACAAGCATCAACTGCCCAAGTGCACAGATTTCAAGAGAAAGTCCCTTGAGGAATGACAAACATTCATAAAAGACAATAGGCTGTCTTATTGACGTGTCAAACCAAGTCACAGTGCCAAGGAGTGTCATAAATCTCACACCTGTGAGCTATGTAAGGGAAGGGCTATAAAACCCAGGCAAATAATTGATGGAACAGACAATGAGCTCTGCCCCATACGTAGAGACTTAGGGTGGAGCAGCCTGTGTCACAGAGTCACGGTAAATGAATCACAATGGATGTGATAAGCGTCCTGGAGTCTTTAAGGATACCAAAGAAGCAATGCTCTTATCTGAGAGTCAAGAGCAAGAAGGGAGGGATTCACTGCTCGCTAGTGATAGGAAAGGCCTGTGTTTCTCTCATAAAAGTGACTACAATACCACAGCTCGATTTAACCGCAGCAGTGGTTTCAGTCTCCATCAGCAATATGCTCAGAGAAGAATTGAGAATTTTTGATGGGAAAGAATACTTTTGGACAGACTCAAAGGTAGTGTTAGGCTACATAAATAACGATCCTCTGCGATTTCACACCTTTGTAGCCAACCGGGTCCAGAAGATCCGCTACTGCACAAACCCCCAGCAATGGCGCTATGTCCCCACGGATGAGAATCCAGCAGATGGCGCATCCCAAGGTAAAACTGTAAATGAACTTGCTAGCCATTCACATCGAGATGTTAGAGGATATGTTCACCGACACCTTCATCAATACCCTGCGATGCTTCATTGCTGTTCGAGGTGCAGTCCGTCAAATTCAGTGTGATCAAGGCACTAATTTTGTGGGTGCTAAGAATGAATTCAAGACAGCTTTACGAGAGCTTGACATACAGAGACTGAGCACACTTCTGTCACAAAAACAGTGTGACTTTGTCATGAATGCACCCACTACAGTCACGCAGGGGGCATGTGGGAACGCCAGACAAAGACTGTCACCTTCTCAAGCAGACTCAACAATGCTTCATTACGGACTCAACTGTACGAAGCCATGGCCATAGTCAACAGTCGACCCGTCACTGTGGATAACTTAAACGGCCCCGACAGCCTCAAACCACTTCTAGCAGAACAATTATGGAGTAGGTGGAAACAGAAATATCTGCACAACATCACCACAAGGCAGCGGTCGCACACACCAAGGAGAAATCTAATGGTGGGTGATATAGTGATGGACAAAGATGAACCGTCACCCAGAGGTGAATGGAGAGTCATATAGACGGTCAGTGGTAAGGATGGTCTAGGGACTGAGTACGAAAGAGAAAGCTGAGCGTCTTGCTAAACCTTCCATATTGGACCTCCAAGTGCAGAAGTTAGTTCTTTTTGAAGCTCCTTAAGTTTTTGGCTACATAAGGACAATGACATTTTTTAATTGAGAAAATTATTCGTAGTTCATATCACAATATAAAACACTCAGAATGTTGGTGTGAGTGTAAATGTAATGATTTGTGTTGTTTCTAAGAACATGTAATTCTATGTGTGTATATATAAATATATATATTTGCCTGTTTCGGACATAATTTCCGTTCCGTTTTATATAGTGAGATTTTATTTTGAGGTACATAATTTTCTGATTTATGTCAGAAAATTATGTAAAATTTGGCCCGCCTGTTTATTGCTTGGCCCACCATCTCTCTCAGACATTGCATGTCTATGAGTGTTGGAAAAAAAAAAAATCCTTCTTGAGGGATTAATAAAGTATAGCTTCTTCTTCTTCTTCTTTCTTTCTAAAAGATTTATTGTCTTTTCCTTATTTAGAAAAAATCAAACATACAGTCAGAGGATCTGATCAAAAACTTCTCTCTCCATCTTGTTTTTGTTCTTGTGTGTGTGTTGTATTACATATTATCATTGCTTAATAAATAGAAAAATAAAATGTTCTAGAACACATCTGAATCATATGTAGCCATAAAAAGACAGCCAGCACAGGGTCTGACACAGTGTCTGAAATTTAAGAAGTCTGACCACTAGTCTGAGTTGGCAGACACCTTGTAACGTTCAGACAGGATCGGGGATGATTCCGATGACTGAATATATCCGCTGTTTATTTCTCTGATTAAATAATCCCACCGTATTTGTTACCTCTCTCTCTCTCTCTCTCTCTCTCTCTCTCTCTCGCTCTCTCCTTCTCTCTCTCTCTCTCTCTCTCTCTCTCGATATTAAAAAAATAAGCCCACGTTAATTTAACTGAATAGCAAAATAATGACCCCAAACTCTCTGGTGTCCAGGGAAGGAAGAAAACAGAACAAAATGAGTCGTGACCATCTATCTATCTAAACAAATTGTGTCCCAGTAGAGTATATATATATTTTTTTTTATGAAAAAAGGGAACCATTCTGGGAACACTAAACCACAAAGATGCGGTAAAAACAATGAAATAAACAGATGACTGCGTGTGCCGTACGGAGGCAAACGAGAGATGCGGGTTGAACATAAACAAATTTAACCCACGAACATAACTGTTGGCAGTTTGTTATTTTATATTTCACATTAAGCGAAAAAACAACAACTCCCCACATCTCCACCCGTTGTCCTGAGGTCATTGTCTCTCTTTGGGTTACTCACCTAACTAAAACACTGGATAATAACTTTTAAACACATCTTTCTGTTAACACTGAGCTTTTACAGCTCGTTAAGTTACACGCCACATAAACAGAACTATGAATACTGAGATGAGTGACATCAACAAAAGTGAAATAAAAAATATAATCTTCGTCTTGGTATGTCTGTCTTGGTGTCTGTCTGTGTTTATGTCTGTATCTCTGTCTGCCTGGGTGTATTCCTGTATGCCTGTCTGGGTGTATTCGTGTATTCCTGTATGCATGACGAGCTGTAAACTATAAATAATTTTCATATATCTAAAGTAAGGCTAAAGCTCAAAATAGGAGTGGATAGGCTCGGCTACAGTATGACTTTAATATACTTTAATAATATGATTAATGATTATAAACTCTTTAAAATATGATGAACATAAAAAGCGTATGAATATATCTATTAGCCACCAGGGCTTGTAACATGACTGTATACTCAGGAGGTCTCCTGTGTGTTCAAACTAATCAGTGGACATGGAGCCCAGTGATTTGCGTACGTGCTGAGCTCTGGCATCTCTCCCTGATTTATAGTCGGTCCTGTCGCCTTTAGTTCTCCAGCTGTGGACAATGGGTACTGTAAGAATTAAAAATGAGATGATGGATTTGTCTTTACATCTGTTAAATATCAAGTATGGGTGGAGGGGTTGTGCAGCTGTCTCAATGGTAAGACCAAAGAAGCAACAGAACTAGATTATATATTCTCCTTCTCCTTCTTCTTATCGTGACTCAGACTGTACACCTGTACATTCTTCTTCTTGGATGCTTCTTGGATGAGAGATGAAACATATTTACGGATCTACAACCAGGTCCAGTTGCCTTAACTGTCTCAACTGGTCCTAACTTTAATTGAATCATTTCTTTACATTTTATCTAATAGATTTTATTAGTGGTCTGTCTATTTTTCACACCTGCTGCATGAATTTACTGTACCCCGTTGGGCCGCTTCCCAAACATTATTATAAAGGGTATCTCTGTGTGTTCTTTGTTTTGTTTTAATGAGTGACTCATCATCTCAGTCTTTCACGTCACCTTTCATATTTCTGATCACTTGGATTTGAGTCAACAGGTTTATGGGTTTGTGATATTTTAAGGCGACAACATAAGGGGGAGTGGCTATTGGCTATTATTTTTGCAAATCTAGTCAGCACTCTGCAGTCAGTTGCGCCAAAGAAGATGGGGATGTTGCTTCCTAGGACTCTGAATTTGGGTAGGCAATTGTGTACCTTAACACAAACGTAACTTTAATTCATTTGAGTGACTTTTTGTAATTAATATAATTATACTTCTTGTTACACTCATTCAGTTTGGCTGCTTTGCAGTATCATCACAGTTTGTGGTAAGTACTGATGATTAAAGATCCTTAATTGATTAAGCTCGTGGGAAATGTGGTTCCTAGAAAACCTCATAGAAATTAGGTTTCTATTTTTGTCTCTATATCTTTTATGACTTATGACCTAATGGTTTTCATGGGCTAAGTGCATTGTGGCTGTGTGGATCTGTGTGGCTGTGGATCTTCCAGAAGATAGATAATTTTTTTTTATTATTATTATTGATTGATTTGATTAATTTATACTCCTCCTCCATCACTCGATTGTGGCTTTGAGTGTGTTTTGAAGAACTAGTCACGACCTCGCAGGCAGCGTGAGGTTTATGTTATGTGGAAAAGTGAAAAGGGAAAAGAAAGTTGAGACAGTTCATTTACAGAACACCTCTTATTGACCCTGGAGTGCTATTGGCGTGAGTGCAGACAGGTGTTAATCATCGCTGACAGGTAATATTTTTTTAGATGTGCGTGGGTTTTTACAAACCTATGCTGACATGTCCTTGGATTGTGAGGTGTTGCAAAACGGTTAATAATGTGTATTACAGTAATTAGAAAGGTGTGACTGTATATGTAAGGCACAATTTAACCTCCGTCGTCATCTCCAAAGATTGGTGCCAGTTTAATTGATTATATTATAATTTTGTGATGGCAGCATTTGTGTTTATTGACAGAGTGCACCGTGGGAGAAAATGCAGCTTCTCAATGCTACTGTTACCGGTGAGTGTGTGTGTGTGTGTGTGTGTGTGTGTGTGCGTGTGTGTGTGTGTGTGAGGGGACCCGGGGTTTTTGAGGAATGTGATTATCTCACATGATCAGTACCACCTTAAACCGTCACTACTGATTCAGTAGTGACAGTTTAAGGTGGCCATGAGCCTTAACTAGTGCGCCCCACCTAGGCTAATTAGATTAAACAAGTGGAGCTGGCTTGGAAAAACCCTGAGGGCGCACCGACAATTCCCTAGTAATGTGCACATGCATTTTTCAGCCACTGAAAACAAACAAACAAACAGCAGCAGAAAGGATAAGCGTGTCTTTACATTTACGTATTTGGCACACTCATTAATTAATAATTAGAGCAAACTGGAAAATAATTTCAGTCAATTTTAGTCGACAGACGTTGGGGTTAATTGCTAAGACACATGGTCTGCTGTGGATAGTGCTATAGTTTATAATAATGCAGTAAGGTGAAGACGTTTCATAAAAGACATGACTGTATATAACAAGTTCTGTCTGTCTGTCACTGTCCACACAGAGAATTAATTCATACACTTCACTGAGAAACCACAGAACATGACTATTATTATTTTAATCAATAATTTTTTGATCGCTCAAGTCTTTACCTTCATTACACACACACACACACACACACACACACACACACACACACACACACACACACAAAAGGGCTTATAGACATGTTTATGTGGTGGAGTGATGAGGAGACACATAGGGCGTGGCACCCTGGGATGGGGGCTCAGTACCTCACATCAGCAGTGCCCTTGAAGTGAACTGGCACCTCTCCAGCTACCAGCCACCATCCATACTGACCTTTAACTAGCAACCCCCACCCCCCCAGTTCCCAAGCCAAATTCCTACGGACTGAGCAAAGAAAACTTTTATGTCTGTCATGAGTTCCCATTCAGACAAGTACAGGGCGGTGTCTTTACAAACAGAAGTAGACTGTTTCCAAATTTCCAACATTCTTAAATGGTATTTCATGACAATTTTATCCCCCCCCCCAAAAAATGGTTGTGATAGTCCAAGTGACTAAAATATTAGGACACCTCAATAATTCCCTCAGATGTAATGTAGTATTTTTGAGGGTTTTCCTTTAAGGCACCTCTGTATCAGACAATATTGATAACAATCGTATAAGAAATCCATCTACAATGAGATTATTAGACAGGCTTGTTATGCCTTTGCAATGGAAGTACACTTTAGTCATATTATTCAGGATCTCCAGAAGATTATTCCTGTTGACCTCTGACCCCAGGTCAAAGTCTCACCAATTGTGTGTGCCGGTACTGTATGAGTACCTTTGTAGCTGTCCATCAGAGGGCAGTATTACAAAGGAAGTGTGTGAGAAAAGGCTACATATATCTGAAAAATATCTGTATGTATCTACTGAATGCAATAGTACTGACTGTGACAATAGCCAGAGTTACGTTATGTGTGTCTTACAGAAAAACCTGTGTGGAAAAAAAGCCCAACTTCCCCAAGACTGTGTGCATCTATCCAGAGGCAGGGTTTTCATGCTGTGAAGAGCAAGCTTTTAACCCTGCAACGGCCACTTGTTGTAAAGTAGGACATGGATCAAACGTAACTGGTAAGGACTGTACATGTACATGTCAAAGTTGCAAGACATGGGAATGTTGATTTTGTGATTTTGCAATAGCATCAAACGGCTTCGAGTGGCAGCTACCTTGGTGAACTTCGATAGGCAGGAGAAAGAAGGCACAATGACTGTATCATAATGACTGATGTTTTTTATTAACTTCTACATTGGAGATAAACACTGAATCATCAAAACTATGATGTTACACATTAAATTATGTGATAGAAGGTGGGAAACAAAACAAAACATTTGTTGTATTTTAGATTCTTCAAAGTAGCCAACTTTTTGTATTTTGCTCTCAATCAGCCCCATGTGATAGTCACCTGGAATGAATCGAAGAGGGTTATTTACTGTATGCCAACACAGGGATCTCATCTGTGTTTCAACAGACATTTGTTCAAGTTAAGCAGTCTCTGTAAGAAGTCTCTGTTTTACTCAAATCTATTGACATCATCCACTGCTGTGCCCCACGTGTAAATGCACACTCTCAATTTAAAGACACCCTTATTTCAGCTGCAGGTAGCCAGCCATCAGCCCAATCTTCTTTGCTTCTCCAATATTTTCACAATTTTAAGCAATGTGGAGCCCTGATATGCAAGAAACATGGAAACAGAATCTTAAAAAACTTTTCTCTTGTGCCCCAGCTTTACTGTATTTCAGTACTGTCTGTTTCTGGAATGTGTGCTCCACTCCCGCCCACTCCTGCTAACATTCAGACTACTGTATTATCGTCACCTCACCCACATGACAGACAGACAGTGTTACACTGATGTTATGTTGTGTCTTGTCCTGCAGTTTAAAACGTTATTCTATTAATAAAGGGATGATGAAGCAACAACATATGGCTAGATTTCTCAGCAGTGGGTGTATTGAATCAGCCCAGATATCTTTAGATATGTGACTTTCCTTGCTTTGCTTTTGTGTTGTAATAACCTTCTTTAATCATCTTTTCAAATTCATCTGTTGACAAGTCCACTCAAAATGCAAAAACTGCTAAATTTAAACAGCCCAATCCTAACAAAGTTAATCCTAACACTGTTTTACACACCTGCTTTAACACATAGCAGGTTCAGCTGTTAATGTTATTCTGGTATCTGTATCTGGAATTTGTTTTTACAGCTAATGTTACAGAGGGTCTGAGTGAGAAGGTTTCATCTTGTTGCGGACTGAGGGCATATGACTCACTCAATGAAATATGCTGTGGTACAACAATCATCGCCAAACCTGCACCAAACAGCCAGTGCTGTGGTCAAGGTGAGTGGTTTTCACAATATACTATACAAGAGCATTGT
Source organism: Larimichthys crocea (assembly GCF_000972845.2). Taxonomy (NCBI): domain Eukaryota; kingdom Metazoa; phylum Chordata; class Actinopteri; family Sciaenidae; genus Larimichthys; species Larimichthys crocea. The sequence continues at coordinate 17,144,364 of NC_040017.1, read as the reverse complement.
AAATGTGTATATGAGCACACTTTACTAGTATGTGTGAAAGCTTTTCATTCGTTTTCATGAGGGCTTTTCAGTTGTGTCTGTCGGTGTGTCATTTTTGACAAGAGATGCTGGCTGCAGACCTCCACCGTCACGCACCTCCGCTGTCAGGCCCGGAAATGAACGAATGTATATATATATATGAATATACATTATATATATAATTATATATATATATATTGATATATATGAATATATATATATATACTAATATAATATACTATATATAGATATATATATCAAAATCAGTTAAATGTAAACGCTAGTACTCTTTATTCAGAAAACCCTCATGTCACATCTACATTTCAGGATCTGGTTATTATAGACACAGATTAAATGTTAAATATAAATATTTCAATATTTATCATCACAGTAACAGTGTTACACACATTAGTAGCTGTAAACACTCAGCATTAGAAAAATACATACGTTGGTTTGGTGCTTACATAAGGAGTAAACATTTATAATCATCACTTTAAAAGTTACATACGTTGTTTTTGGTGCCTGTTTGTTTCCCAGATATATTAGTGTGTGTGTGAATGGGTGTATAAGAGACATTAACTTAAAGAACTTTGTAGAAAGGCGCTTTATGAAGTTCAGTCCATTTCCTTGTATTACGGGCAGATCTGCCACATCCAATATGGCGGACGCGTTAACGTAACGCAGCAACGGACCAACCCACTCACTGAGGCATCTGAAAATCATTTTCATCTGAAAATGAAAAGTGTAATTTTCATCTGAAAATGAAAATGACCCTCTCAAAATGTCCTCTTCACCTCCCCACCCACCAAAAAACATCATCACTTCCGGGCCTGACAGTGGAGGTCTGCAGCCAGGTGCCTCTCCATTTTTCAGCTGTTCATGTGAGGTGTTCAGTATAGTATATGAGTTTGGTTTGATATGTGTATGTGAGAAGAAAAGTACACGTATATGCCTGGTAATTCTAAAAACTCATAGTTTTTATGTCAGTATTTCACAATTCATAATACATGTAACACAAACTCTATTCTATCCAAATACATGCGGTCTTCAGGATTACACAGTGGTTTGTCATCTGATTATTGGCTGAGAAAAAGATGACAAAGTTATAAAGAGTCATCTTGATCTGTTCCACAGAGGCTATTGATGCTGACAAGCACTTATGTTGTGGAAAGAATGGCAGCGAGAAGATCCTGAGGAGAAATTCCCCTGATCACGTATGCTGTGGACCGGATAAACAGTACAACACTAAGACTGAATGCTGCATTTACAATGCTTCTTTTGAGATACATTCTCTTAATTCTGGCAATTGTGGTACGTCAGTTATACATCTACAGACAAAAGCAAAACTAACATTTACAAGTCTGCATAAGATCTAACTACAACATCTTGGTGCTGCAGTATATTCTTTATCCTACCAACATATTTAACATACAAGGATTACCTTCTGGGGTCTCCTGTAAACAATCACTTTAGCATGTTAAGTATCTAAACAGATTGTTATTGTTTTGTTCTGTTCTGTCTGTTCCACATTTAACTGGGGCACTAATTAAAACAAAACAGAAAACAATAATATAAAGTCATTCAGAACAATCTGACTGGCAAAGAATGAAACATTAAAATGATAGAATAAAGCACCTTTGAGTTATGACATAAAGTAGACCTCTGGTAACATCCTGATCTTTTCCACAGAGCTCCGCTGCGGTCAGGATAACAAAAGGATAATCCTGAAGAGAAAATCCAGTGATCATGTATGCTGTGGACCGGATAAACAGTACAACACTAAGACTGAACGCTGTTGCTTCACTGATCGAGGTTTTGAGATACAGTCTATTCAACACAACTGCTGCAAAAATGAGTCAGGTGCGTCTCAACTCATAAGACCACGGTACGCTGTGGTAAACAGTGATGTCACGTTTATTTCATGTCACACTGTGTAAAATTTCTTTAGATATGTGACTTTCCTTGCTTTGACAGTCCATTCCTGCCCATAGCAAAATTTAAAGAGTGCAATCCTAACAAAGTTCATCCCAACACTGTTTTGCACATCTACTTTAACACATAGCAGGTTCAGCTGTTAATGTTATGCTGGTGTCTGTATCTTGAATTTGTTTTTACCCCTAATGTTACAGAGGGTCTGAGTGAGAATGTTTCACCTTGTTGCGGACTGAGGGCATATGACTCACTCAAAGAAATATGCTGTGGTACAACAATCATCGCCAAACCTGCACCAAACAGCCAGTGCTGTGGTCAAAGTGAGTGAGTAGAGCTGGACACAATACGACATACAGTATACACACATTGCAGTTAAAAAGTAAGGCATTTTTTTCATCTAGAGGAAAACAGGAAGACTTGGTATGTGAATTTATTAATCCAACTATGATGAAAGCATGACTAGCCTTTCTCTGCCTCTGATGTCTAAACCTAACCAACCCAACCAATAAAGGCAGCGAGCATTAGAGAGAAAACAAAGATGAACAGTATATTTGGTGACCTATACCGTATGTACATGTAAATGGTTTTTACAATATACTATATAAGAGCATTGTAAATGTGTATATGAGCACACTTTACTAGTATGTGTGAAAGCTTTTCAATAGTTTTCATGAGGGCTTTTCAGTTGTGTCTGTCGGTGTGTCATTTTTCAGCTGTTCATGTGAGGTGTTCAGTATAGTATATGGGTTTGGTTTGATATGTGTATGTGAGAAGAAAAGTACATGTATATGCCTGGTAATTCTAAAAACTCGTAGTTTTTATGTCAGTATTTAACAATTCATAATACATGTAACACAAACTCTATTCTATCCAAACACATGCGGTCTTCAGGATTACACAGTGGTTTCTCATCTGATTATTGGCTGAGAAAAAGATGACAAAGTTATAAAGAGTCATCTTGATCTGTTCCACAGAGGCTATTGATGCTGACAAGCACTTATGTTGTGGGAAGACTGGCAGCGAGAAGATCCTGAGGAGAAATTCCCCTGATCACGTATGCTGTGGACCGGATAAACAGTACAACACTAAGACTGAATGCTGCCATTACAATGCTTCTTTTGAGATACATTCTCTTAATTCTGGCAATTGTGGTACGTCCGTTATACATCTACAGACAAAAGCAAAACTAACATTTACAAGTCTGCATAAGATCTAACTACAACATCTTGGTGCTGCAGTATATCCCTTATCCTACCAACATATTTAACATACAAGGATTACCTTCTGGGGTCTCCTGTAAACAACCACTTTAGCATGTTAAGTATCTAAACAGATTGTTATTGTTTTGTTCTGTTCTGTCTGTTCCACATTAGGAAATCTGTATCTGTCTCCTTCAAAATGACTGACTGAACTCAATAAATAGTTACATCTGTAGGCAGAATTGGGTGATTTTAACTGGGACACTAATTAAAACAAAACAGAAAACAATAATATAAAGTCATTCAGAGCAATCTGACTGGCAAAGAATGAAACATTAAAATGATAGAATAAAGCACCTTTGAGTTATGACATAAAGTAGACCTCTGGTAACATCCTGATCTTTTCCACAGAGCTCCGCTGCGGTCAGGATAACAAAAGGATGATCCTGAAGAGAAAATCCAGTGATCATGTATGCTGTGGACCGGATAAACAGTACAACACTAAGACTGAACGCTGTTGCTTCACTGATCGAGGTTTTGAGATACAGTCTATTCAACACAACTGCTGCAAAAATGAGTCAGGTGCGTCTCAACTCATAAGACCACGGTACGCTCTGTGGTAAACAGTGATGTCACGTTTATTTCATGTCACACTGTGTAAAATTTCTTTAGATATGTGACTTTCCTTGCTTTGACAGTCCATTCCTGCCCATAGCAAAATTTAAAGAGTGCAATCCTATTAAAGTTCATCCCAACACTGTTTTGCACATCTACTTTAACACATAGCAGGTTCAGCTGTTAATGTTAATGTTATGCTGAATCCAACAAGCATAAATGCTTGTTGGATTCACCCATTTGGATTTGGAAGAATATGAATGAAATGTTTTCGCTCATGCTTCACTGGCTGCTGCCTTTCTGGTAATATTTCCAGACAGCAGTCAGAAATGTCTCAGTTTATGTCTGCTGGCAGACGATGATAGAGGATAGGAGATTTGGAAGATGAGATACAGATATACAGCTGCATTAGCTAACTTGTTTCGCACAGGGGAGGCACATGAAAGAGAGCATTGTCTTGCAGGCCAATTTTTTTCTCTCCATATATTTCTGTCTCCCAAACCGTCTGAGTCATCCTGTTCAGACACTGCTAAATTCCACAGTCTACACTTAATAAACGCCACACTCTTTCCATTCTGTCTCCAACTGAACTTGTTGTTTTCCCACCCATCCCTCTTCTCTTTAGGTCATTATGATGCCGCTCCTACTGTGCATAACGCACACACACATGATGGCTGTTTATTTCAACGGACGCCTCAGACAGAACAAGTAATGAAAACTTTCTGTTTCGAATTAGTTCAGCTAGGCGGAGAATCAATAATCAAACTTTCCAGTGACGCCTGTAGGCTTGTAAAAGATAGTTGTGATAATAAGTCATAGTTTTTTTTAAATGAGAAAGAGCCCTTTTGTACGTAAATGCCAGTTTGACGAAAACATTTCTTTGATATATTTAATGCAAAGAATTATTTATGCTACAAAAAGAACTGAGAGCAGTGCATCTCAATTATCACTATAAAAAACACTACTACGTACTGCAGCTTTGTCGAGAGAGCTCGGAGCTCCACCCAGCTGCATTAATACGGCATGCAAGAGTGTTTTGTGTCCAGTGGATAAAAATCTCTGCTGCCATTAGCGCCAATAATATTAACCGCGTAGGCTAAAGGATGATATAACAATGCCCGGGTAAGATTTAAGCAACTTAACGCATTTTATTTGTAGAGAGTAATATTTGCTTTAGTGTATTTTTTGTTTTTGGTCTGTATTTCTCCTCATATTTTTGTATATATGTTGACCTATATGCATACCAGTGTGTGTATGATTGTATTTTAGTATAGAATTTACTATACTATAGTATATATAAGGTCTCTTCCTGAGGTTTCTTCCACCTTTTTTTCCCTGTTAAAGGGTTTTTTGTGGGCAAGTTTTTCCTCGCGCTAACCGAGGCTCTAAGGACAGAGGGTGTCACTCCCTGTACAGATTGTAAAGCCCTCCAAGGCAAATGTACTTTGTGACTTTGGGCTATACAAATATAATCCGTTTTGATATATTCTGTCAAATCCTGCAGAGAGAGATGCTGTATGGCTTTGCAGAGCAGAGTAATAATACATTGTACAAGGGCAGAGAAAACAGAAAGGATTGTTCAGAGGTCAATGTTCCGTACAATCCAGCTAAAATGACTGTATGTTCTTCTCAGTTTAATGGCTTACATAGAAAAAACTGCTGTGGCACTGAAGTCAATCATACGGAGATCTGCTGCGATGGACACAGGAGATCTGGACACAGGTGGGTGCCTGTGTGTTTATGTTATGTCTGTGAAAAGGCTGATGAAATTCAGTGAAACTGAGATTGGGGTGGTTGTTTTTTTTGTGTGTTTATTTAAAAAAAAAAAGTTTTTCCATAAGCTGAGCTGAGGAGTATGCAGGATACAGACAGACTCCAGACAGGAGTGGCAAAGAAAAATTCTTAACTGCTGTCTCTTGAGGAAGACTAGCATACCAACCGTCTCCTTTTTTGTTTATCTCTTGGCACTTTTCATGTATATCTGACTCATGTCTCAACTCTTCTAAGATTTACAACATTTAATCGGGCTCTCGTGGTTAGGAGTAACAGTTATCACTATCAAGGAAGTTGTCTTCCGGTCTGACATTGACCCTGATTAATTCTAACTTGCTGTCTTTTGAATGTAAAACGATCTGTCCCTAAAGCATCAAAAGAATATGAGTAAGATGTAAGAATAACTTCTCTATCTCACTCAACTGATTTGATATTATATTATTATATAAAAGAAAATATACCACAATATTAACTAAGAACTTCTGTTTTTCCATACAGACATTGCAAACACATGTACTGTTGTGGAAACCGGGCTTATAACATTAAAAACCAACAGATGAAGTGCTGCTCTGGGACACTGTACAACCTGACACTGTTTAACGTGTCTAAACATGAGGTGCAGTGCTGTGGATCTGCTCTGCAAAACAAACAGGTACGTTTGGTTTGTTCCCGGGAAGCAACTTCTCCAAATGACCCAAACTGTGCATTGTCCAAAACTCATAAATAATAACTGTGCATTTTTATTATTTTTATTATTATTATTATCTCTTTTTAATGCCCATTATCACGCCCAATACAAAACACACCCATCATCTTTCAATGTGCCCCATTTCCAGAAAAAAAAAACACATCATTGTTTCTATTTACATTTTACAAAGCGTGCCAACCTTTTTTCCTTTGGAAACTGGGTTGTCATATAAATATGCAAAACAGGCTCTATCAAAAGAAACAAAAACATTGTTTTAACAACTCTAAAATCAATGCCTCCAACCTTTTGTTCAAAGACCTTGACATAAAGAGGGTTTATTTTTTTACTGCACGTCTTTATTAGCAACAAACCCTTTTTTAGTCTTAGGGACAGGAAATCATCCACAGATTCTTGCAGCAAACACAACACAGTTAACATTTTTCTGGTTTATATGTAAATGTAAGCCTGTAGTTTTACAACTATCTGCTTTGGTGCAAACTTTCTGACGATTAATGTGACCATTCATATTGTTCATTAAAATAGTTTCTATCCACTTAACTAGGATGTTTGCTGCTTGGGTGAGGACATGGAGGTGCTATACTCTGCCAAGGAAGGATTCAGATGTTGCGCTCACCACTACTACAACACCTCTCTGTGGTCATGCTGTGCAGGGCGTTTGAGTCCAAGACGTCATCAGAACAGGATGATTACAGGTCACTTGTGCAATGCTTGATCATTGCCATACAATAGTACTTTATCATTTCTACTTGTTCCTGTATCTCAGCAATAATATGTCTGTATGATGTCCTATTTCAGAATCCACCCTTCTGACCATGGACAATCTAACTGAAACACAGCTTTGTAAAGAAAGTAAGATATCAGATTATTTTCTATATTTTTTTGTGAAGTTGGGAACATTTGTGAATATTGAAAAAAAAATGTATGCATGTCTCTCTTCAGTACTCATTGGGATTGTGGCAAGCGTATCTCAGCATCAACGCAGCATCGCGTTCAACAATGTGTTGAAAATCCATGGAAGAAATGGCACACTGACTCCTCTGGCCTCGCCTCATATCCTGAACACACCAACTCGCTGCAACTTCCCGAAAGTGACCCTGGGGAAGACCTACTTTTTTGATCGGGTTAATATGTATACCGATTTCAACCATGACTCTATTCTCCAGTCAATCCATTTCATTTTTACCACATGTTCTTATCATGAGGTCACTGCTGGTTAATCTGTTGACCATTTGACTTGGGAAATGTAATTACTCTCTCATTTCTCATTACTTTCATTGAAGTCCGTGTAAAGGCAATTCCAAGTTTGCTTTCAAAACACAATAAATATGTAGAAAAATAGTTGCTGTAAACATGTGAAAAGAGTTTGAACGATGTATTACTGAAATGTGGAGTTAGAGGTTCAAACTGTTTTTCAGCAGTTTTCAGTTCAGGATTTTGTGGGCGGTCCTAAAACGAGACCGCGTGATATCACGCATAATGTCATTATTTTTGATCATTCAGATTTGGCTGGGTGGTTAATAACACTTTTGTTTTTAGTCTGACAAACTCAGAACACAAATTTATTTTGACTTTACATGGACTTTAATCACTGAAAAACATATTTAGATGACTTTACTAAAAGCTCATCATCATCACTCGTCATGAGCAGTTATGTGTTATACTACTCAAAGGTCAATTTTGACATAGCCACCACAAACTCAGGGGCAACCTGATATCCCAGAAAAAACAGCAGCACTTAGCACTTATAGCGGAGAGATACAGGTGGATGGCTCAGGACAAGCCAACTGCATAGCTAAATCACCAGTGACCACCAGTCATTAAAGTGAAATTATAAAGGAATGTAAATTTTTTAAAAAGTGCCCAGGACACAGCGGCAATACTCTGCACTGTAAATGTATTAGTTAGTGAATAGTAATTATTTTGTGGAGTCCTCTCCATATAGTGAAGCTGCAGGAGTCAGAGGTGTATTCCTTACCTGCTGGATGAAAGCTAGCTGCCATCACCCAGACTCTGCATTAAGACATCCCATACAGTCACAATAAGCCAACTTTACAAAATGTAGCATAACATTACTGCATTACATAGTATTAACAATGTTTTAATGCTTGTTACTAAAGGCAGTAATCACTACATTAACATGGTGCTCAGTGTTGGTGAATATTAATTGTTAAACTTGTAAGTTTACCAAAAGGATTAATTTCCAGAGATCAACAAAAGCTACAGTAGTACAAGCTGAGGAGAGTACGTTAGACTAAAAGTAGCTGATTTATTTGCTGTCATGGCAGCTGATAGCATATAAGCTAAACAGCTACCAGATAACATGTATTGCTTTAATTTTTGTACTCAACTACAAAAAGCGACTGTTTGCACACATGTCCTTCCCTGTAACAAATGCATGTTTACATGTGAATAATGAATTTTTCATGTCGTGATTGATGAAGCCAGGAGTTCATGAGAATTTATTTTTAAAAAAATGTCAGGGATATAAACATGCTATAAGGACCCCTATTGTTGTATTATTGAGTAGTATTAATGTTTTTTCTTTTTGTTTGTTTTTTCTGTATAACCAACTAAATATATTATAAATCCTATAAATGATGCATGTTTAAATGTGTTTTTTTAACATGACTGGTATATTGTCTGTTTATTTTTAATATATATCAGGATATTTTATGTATTTATATATATATATATATATAACAATTATAATGAAACCTGTTTGACTTAGGCTAAACTTGCTGTTAGTTTAAGGCCCCACAGGCACCAGGGGGGCCCCAAAGTGGAAATTCAGCCTCAATAAATTTTGAGAGAATTAAAAGTACCTGTCTTTATTCGTAGACGTCATGTGTCAGCGGAGGGCGATAATGGAAACATAAGATTGTGATCATACAGATCATGAACACAAAATTGTGCGATCATGTTGTACAGTTACATATTGTTTCTTTTAAACATAACTGTTAAAATAGGTGCTGGTTTCATGTATTTCTATTCAAGGTAATAGCTTTTTCTGATTTCTGTCAGACTTGTGGTTATACATACCACAATCAGGGGTTGCAGTGTTACATGTGAATGTTTCGTACTACCTGAAACATCAGTATTAAAATGTAACAGTCTGCTGCATCGTCACAGATCATCAAGTGGAGCCCCAAAGGTGTGATAGATTTAGAAATTAAAATCTGATCTCCATTTAACACCAATGCACCAGAACTTCTTAAAACTGTCAGGGAAGACATTAAAAGGTGGGCAGTTTTACCCCTATTCCTTTGGGGAAGATCATAAAAATTAACATATTACCAAGGTTGGCTTTTCTCATGTCTTCTACACCGCTTTCCCTCTAGCTGGTGTTACGACCATAAAAGGGTATGAAAGAAATAAACAAGTTATTCTCTGGAAGGACAAAAGAAAAACTAGGATTAGTAATAAAAACTAATTAACCCAAGAATTAAAGGAGGATTAGGACTTCCAGATATATACCAATATTATATAGCATTTAATTCTAGATACCCCCTTCAGTGGGCCTATACTAGTGTTAGAGAGAGTGGCAGTTGGGAGTAGCTACAGGAAAACATCCTTAAAGCTTATAATAAAGACATAACTTTAACAGCTCAGCAAAGTGATTTCCAGAATAAACAACCCAGTCCTACAGTTCTCATGTGATATAGTTAAAATCCTCCAGAAGCGCTTGAACTTTAGTGGAATATCTTTACCATTATGCCCACTGTGAAACAATCCCTTGTTTACTGCAGGCGGTAGGAATAATGTATGGCAGCAACATAATATAAATCAGTTGGACCAAGTGATTAGCGAGCGTAAAAGTACCCCATTTAATGACTTTAATTAGAACTTTAAACTATAATTTGGACTGACAGAATTTCTGTCATATTTATAAATAAAATCTATTATCAAACCTTTAATTCCCAAACTAAACTACAAAGGGAACATAATATGGGTGTACCTCTTTCCTCCCAACAATGGGACGCAGTACTCAAAGTATGTCAGATATAAGATTTTACTGATAAAGATATTACATAGTGCATATATTACACCTCGCAATCTGAATAAAATAGCACATTATCTAAATTTTGATAGCATGGCTGTGAAGTGGATAGTACACTTATGCATTTGCTGTGGCACTGCCCTTCTTTAAAGAGGTTTTGGGTAAAGGTTATTGAAAGTTTGTCATGTGTACTTGGCCTGGACATAAAACTCTGCCTGCTGGCATGTATATTGGGTGTGAATCTGAACATTGCAAAATCTAGGATGGTACATAGAATTGTCACCCTGGCCTTTCTGTCAGTCAAACAAATGATTTTGTTGAATTGGAAAGAACGTAAACCAAATTGTTTTAGCATGGAGAACTGGCACAAAGACTGGATGGGTTTATTATCGATGGAGCAAAACATTAGATATTTGAGAGTTTCAACCACCTTTGGCCTTGGTATCACTCTTTTCACTCTGTCTTGGTAAGGACTACTTTTGGCAGACTGTGAGGCAAACATATGGCACTAATCAAATTAGCAGAAAAAACAACCATTTTCCTGGAATACCAAACAACGTTGGTGGATGGGTTATTACAGAGTGTGAGAACAACATATATATAAAACAGAACATATAATGTGCAACATAGAAGAACACAATACACCAAGGGTTACCTGTTTGCCCACTATTCTGTTCTTGTTTTGTGCAGGATTACTATACATTGTATTAAGTACAGCACTTAGTAAGTTGAAACAATATTGTATTCTTGGCTTGTTGTCAGACATCTGCAGGGTTGGACTGGGAACAAAATTCGCCCCTGGCATTTTTCCTCTGGACCGGCCCACCATTGGACTGATGAACCCGCCCCCAAAACACTTTCTCCCACCCACCCATACTGAACCCCCAAATACCCCATAAATAACACAGAACATAGTATGCTCAATGAAGATCATGTTGTACATGTCTACACCTTATTAAACTAAACAGTCTACTTACAGCACTGATTTTAGCTACAGAGCAAACAATTAACTTTGAACATATAGGGGTGGTGTTTAGCTTGGTAGCCTAAGCAGCCACTCCATATGCGAAGGCTCGCAGTGGAGGCCCAGGTTTGACTTCCGACCTGTGCGGCCCTTTCCCACATCTGTGTGGCCGAGATGGACCGGCCCATCTGGCATTTACCTGGTAGCACAGACTGCCAGTCCGAGCCTGGACATTTGTTTTGTCTGACGACTTGTTATAAGTATTTTGTGGCTGCCCCAAATACGTGCCAAATAATTCTAGCAATATCCCCTTTTGCTATGTAGTCATAAACAAAGAACAACCCTCAGTTCTTCAGAATACATGAATGCAGTAATGATCATGGGACTCATCAAGCCTTCTCCTTTGTTCTAAGTTTGGAGTTAATGTTTTATATTGTTTGATTCCAGTCAGTCACACACACCCAGAAATACTGGAAAAAATAACACAATCCAGGAAGGCAATTATGGACTTACATAGTGTCTGATATAACCAAACAAGTCAAGAGTCAAGAAAAAAACTGGACTGGTTAACTGGAAATGAATGATTATACATTATAAATATATTATAAAATGATGATAATAGTGAGTTTGGACCAGAAAGCAAGGATCAGGATCCCCGAAACAAACTCAGATACACATATTGTGTGTTTTATGTTAGTCTGCTTATGTTGACCAAAAAAAAAAAAAAGACTAAGGGAGAGCAGGAGTGAATGTTTGTGTATGTTTGTGGCTCATAAAAGAACAGTAAAGATGGATTATTGAGCTGGTGATAAGCTGTAACCATACACAGATCATTAAAGCTACCATTACAACCACCTCTAGACCCAGAAGCAACTGTTACTAACACACTTTCGGATGGGGAAACGGTTGTCTTGTAAGTAATGCGAATTGCATTAAATAAAATAGATTAACTAGATAATTTAAAAGAAGAGCAAACTGGACTACCAACAACTTCGCCTGTAGTGATGCTAACAAACAATTGAGCAAATGTAATTTATCTTGTTTCTGTTGCTTAGAACATAAAATTGTTTTACAGCAGACAAAGAAGAAAAATCTTTACAAGTGACAATGAAGAAAGAGTTCTGCTGTTGCTGCCCATGCCTGATCCCCAGCAGGAAAACCGCTCGTTTCTACCTGCTCTTTGTGCTTATTGCTCTTTACATGCTGGCTGGTGCTGCCATATTTTCTTCCCTGGAGAGACCAGCGGAGCTACAGGCCCACCAGCTCTGGGAAAAGAGGCTAAGGGACTTCAGTTATGAACATAACATTAGTTGTGAAGACCTGAAATCTCTGTTGCACCACTATGAGGAAGCTCGGACTGCTGGCATACGGACAGAACAAGGCAGAGCGCTATGGGACATCCCAGGAGCTTTCTACTTTGTGGGAACTGTAGTCTCCACTATTGGTGAGTTAAAGAAGAAGTGAGAAAAAGAAAAGAGAATACATTTTCAATAACCTAACTGTCCTGCATAGCATCATGGATATTTCAGAGTTATTTTATTCAAATCACATCACATTCACATGTGGCTTAGCAGATTATTTTCTTACAAATTGCAACATGGATTATGATTTTGTTATGATTTTACGGTTAAAGGTGATGTGCAAATTTTTAATTACGTTAGATTCCCCATTCCTCAGTGAAAGCTTAATAATTCTGCCTGCAGCAGCCAAAATGTTATGCCAATTATTCAGCATACTCAGATACACTGAGGACCCCTTGACAACCAATCAATACCATGTCCAAGTCACACAAATCTATAACAATTACGCGCAATTTAACAAATCATAATCAATATTACACCTGAACCTATAGAAGACAAAGGTGTTTCTAAGATAAAGATTAAACCAGCTACATCGCTGGCAATCAATTTACAGCCCTCCAATCATATGCACTATCTTTAGGCACACTCTCTGTCACGATGGAAACAAATGACACTGAGCCTGAATCAATTTCCCTTTCACAACAACTTCCGTATTTACAGATTGTAATCATTTGATGATGAAATAACGTCTGGAACTCGTGACTTGACATTTTGCATGATTCACAACAACTCCCACGTTTGTATCCTGTCTTGAGCAGCCTTTCCTTCCTTTCTTTTATTCAACACACATTTGTTGACCCATGCCTTCATTTCTAAATATATATTCACAATTGTGTTCATTTATTGCCACTGGTGGGAATCATTACCATGATGTGTGGGTGGCCTTTTCTGACTTCCTTCCTTCCTTCTGGTTTTGATAGCAATCCCACTCAAAGGGCTTTGACATATTTAGTGGTGGACCGGAGGTTTGGTCATCATAGCAATGCTGTGATCTATCCCTGTGAGTGTGAAAGACATTTTTGTGATTCATGAAAGCTTGTTATAGATGATTATACACAGATATGCAAGAAGTAAATAGACACCTTCATTCATATTCAAATTAAAGGTGTCTATTTACTTCTTGCATGTCTGTGTATAACAGTTAACTCCTTCAAGTGTTCTAAATTAATTTAATTAACTACCTTTATCTATCTTTAATTGTAACAAACTTTGTAAAATGAAGATGATTTTTTTTCCCACAAATAACATTATACTTAAACTATGAATGATCGTCAGCCTGGGTGAACTATGAATAAAGAAGCCTGGATACTTTAGCACAAACTTCCAAGTGTGCTCAAACGAGTTCAGCGGACCAAGACAAATTAGAGAAATGGAAAATCAAAGCTAACAAGTTGTTTCCGAACTTGGCTCAGAAAAAAATATTAACATCAGCTAGGCTGTGGTAACATTTAGACTGATAAATTAGAAGTACCAAGCTACTGTTCAGGAAAATGTTGATGTGTTGTTGTGCAGTCCCAGTCTAGTTATGACCTACACAACTATTTGTGTTAATAAATGATCAAATAAACAAACAAATCATAATCTGTTGTCTTGTATTGTTGTGAACTAAATAATAAATAAATGGCATTTATAGAACTGTTCTCAAAGTCATGATGTTGTACTGAATATTAGCAGAGCTGCGATCCAGGCGTAGGCAATCAATTAATAAACAACAACAGCTGTACATCACACAACAACAGCATTAAAAATACATTTTTGTTTTAAAGATATTTTTTGGCCTTTTTGAGAGAGACAGCTTGAAGAGTGACAGGAAATGTGGGGATAGAGAGATGGGGAATGACATGCAGGAAAGAGCCACAGGTCAGATTCAAACCCTGGGCTGCCGGGGACTGAGCCTTTGTACATAGGGCTGATGCTCTACCGACTGAGCTAAACGACACCCCAGCGTTAAAAATAAGTTTAACAGATTTCCAAAATAGTTGAATAATTGCAGATAATTATCTAAATCACGTAGAGCACGTATCTGTAAAGTACAGGAAAGCAGTCACAAACTAACAATAGGTTTCCATCTCCTTGACCAGTGCTAATGTGAATCCAATCCGGTCATTAGTCTATCCAAAACAAACCAAGGGAAGGAGGGAAGCCACAATATCCATCAATACTTTGACATTAACTTTTTAATGCTGTCACAATTCTTATCTGCCTATTCTTTTGCACATCCTTCCCCACCCAAACTAAAGCATCCATCTACCCATTACCTCTAACTGCTTATGCTCATGGCATAGCTTTTCTCATCATAAACAGCTATCCATACCTTCTCATTTCATAACTAAGGCCTTGTTTTACAACATACACAGTTAAACATTTGACATCCTTAAAAGACATTAAAAATGTCTTCACTTGTCATACATGCTTAGTCATTATATAACCTTCAAACATTTAAACCAATTTCACAGCAATAGCAGTAAAATTCACACAAAGTTATATATGTGAACTTTAACCTCTAGTGTTTCTCATAGGATTTGGAGTGACGGCCCCATCCACCGTGACAGGAAAGGTCTTGCTTGTTTTCTATGGGTTGCTGGGCTGCTCTGCTACCATACTGTTCTTCAATCTCTTCCTGGAGAGAGTCATAACCGTACTGAGCCTCCTGACTTTCTGGTGCCACAAAAGGCGAACTGGACATGGCGGACTGGAGGGCAGAGCCAGTGAAGGAAACAAAATTGAAGATCGGAAACCATCTGTGTATCAAGTCACACTCATCCTTTTTGTTGCTGTTCTGCTGGTTGCATGTGGTGCTGCCGCTCTCTATTCAGCCATGGAGGGCTGGACTTACTTCGAGTCGCTCTACTTCTGCTTTGTGGCATTCAGCACAGTGGGCTTTGGGGACTTTGTCAGTGGCCAAAGAGAGCATCATGAGGACACCCGGGCGTACCAGGTTGCAAACTGTCTCCTGATGCTCTTGGGAGTGTGCTGCACTTACTCCCTCTTTAATGCCATCTCTGTGATCATCAAACAGGGACTGAACTGGATGCTGATGACACTCGCCTGGATGTATAATGGTGTCTGCTGCTATAGGCTGCAACTTAGACAGCTGTTCACACTCTGTTTGCCTGAGACATCTATATGTTATTGTGAGGATAACACCTTGCATAGACAGCAGGTGCAAGCAGTGTCCAGTTCAGGGCACGGCATGGTCTGGAGCTCCTGTGCTGCTGGTAAATGTCTTTGTGATGAAACTCAAGTGGAAACAGTGTGCAGTGTAAACACACACAGGGAAATTCCTTAAGAGCAAGAACAGGATAATAGTTCATATGAAAAGAATGTAATCTATGCTTGCCCACTGCCTAATTGGCTGAAGTAAAGTGTTTCTGAAAAAATTCTCAATAAACACAGAGATAGTATCTGTAGCCACAGAGTTTCCGCTGCATTTTCACATTGTAAGCCGATGTATGAAATTCTTGTATATTTGCCAGTTATATTATGAAGCCGTGTGTGTGTGTGTGTGTGTGTGTGTTTAGTTTAGTTAGTTTCCAGCAGCAATTGAAGAAGAGGAGCATGAGAGAGTGCGTGTGAATCTGTAAGCGCACCCTGATCATTTCAGGGGTGAACAAAGGTCATCTTGCGTTCCATGTGTCTTTGGAGAGGTGCTTTAGTAAAAACATGGCCTTCTGTCTCTGCTGTACTCAAAAACAAAGACCTGACAAACACATATAATTTCAACGACGGTGTGTTACGTCTGTCCGCTGCACAGCTTCGGCTGTCTTTAATTTAAATACCCATTGTTTATTGCACTAGATTTTTTTAACAAACAGGTTAACAGACCTCCTGTCATTGCGGACAGCCTCTCTGTTTGCTTAATTATAACGTAGCTCATTCTCTGTCTCATTAAATACTCATACTCATTTCCCTGTTTGCCTTAACAGTAGGTTATCCTTCTCAGTATATCTCATAACTCCCCTGTCATTCACTGAGAAGAGCACACTTATTCTGTCTGTTCCTTCTCTCTCATTTGAACATCCTGCCATTCTGTGTGGCCGTCTGTTGCCCAACGTGAGCCTGGTAACTGGGTTGGCCAGCTGCTGCAGATGTCTCAGTTGGGCCTATAGATAGAGTCACTACAAACTGGTGGGCCAATCTTCCTGCTAAAATCAGCTCATCTAAACACACACACACACACACACACACACACACACACACATTTCTTTTTCAGTTTGTTCATATTGTTGTTATTTGACTCCAGATGTGAAAGAAAGGAAGAACTGGTTTTTATATTTGTTCACGCCTGATTGGCTTAGATTGGGTTACATTGTCATTTAAAAAAAAAAAAAAAAAAAGTAAAAAAACAAAAACTAAATAGTTAGAGAACAGTGCAGAACAGTGTAGAACTGTTCTCAAGGTCATGATGTTGTACTGAGTATTAGCACAGCTGCGATTCAGGCGTAGGCTCTTACTGTAGGTCATCAACATTGACACCAAGTTGACCTTATAAATGTCTTAAAAAAATAAATCTTTTCACTCAGTCCGGAAAAAATATTTTAATACAATTCCCATGGGCTCGATAAGTGTGAGAGTGGATATAGTGAATCAGAGTACAGAAAGATTACAGAGGGAAGTTGTATACAAAAATAACTAAAGTAAGGAAATGTGACATTGAGCATGTGATTACTCATTAAATGACTAACAGTGGTACATTGCATAACAACAGCAATAAATAAGTTTAACAGGTCTGGCGTTTGGCTCAGTTGGTAGAGCAGCCACCCAATGTGCGAAGGCTCAGTCCTTGCTGCGGAAGCCCAAGGTTCAAATCCGACCTGGGCTCTTTCCTGCACGTCATTCCCTGTCTCTCTCTCCCTGCATTCCTGTCACTCTTCAGCTGTCTCTATCAAATAAAGCTTGAAAAGGCCAAAATAAAAATCTTAATAAATAATAAGTTTAACAGATTTCAAAAATAGCTGAATAATTGAACATAATAATCTAAATCACATGTTTTTAGTTATGCTGTAAAGGACAGAAAAACAGTCACAAGCTAACAATAGATTTCCATCTCCTGGACCAGTGCATATTTGAATTTAATCCGGTCATTAGGCTATCCAAAAAAACAAGGGAAGGAGGGAAGCCACAATATCCATCAACACTTAGACATTAACTTTTTAATGCCGTCACAATGGCAGCTGATTCATTTCCACTTTTGCATTAGCGGATGTGTTCGCATTCTTATCTGTCAGCCTATAATTTTTCACATCCTTCCTATGAATACATGTAAACCTACTAAAACAAACTAAAACATCCATCCACACATTACCTGTAACTGCTTATGCTCATCAGGGTCACGGTGGGGCTGTGCCTATGCAGAAGTTTAACACTTTTTTTTACAGTACAGATGACTGAGCAACAGGCATGGTACACACTGGACAAGTCGCCAGCTCATCACAGGGCACATAGAGACAAAAAAACATTTCCCTACGGGCAATTTAGAGTCATCAATTGACCTACTAAGTGCATGGGAGGAAGAGAGAGCCTACACAGACACAGGGAGAACGTGCAAACTCCACACAGAAAGGTGGAGCCGAGGTTTGAACCAGGTAGCTTGCTGTGAAGCTACAGTGCGAACCACTACACCACTGTGCTGCCTGTACTAAATCATATAGACTGGAAAATGCAGGAACACATTTGCAAAAAAAAAGCAAAATATGGATGGACTTGAATAATTATTTAGTGATTTTTCAGAATCACTTTTTTCATGCATGTATTGATAGCTTTTCTCATCATAAACAGCTATCCATACCTTCTCATTTCATGACTAGGCCATTTTTTAGTTTTACAACATACACAGACATGAAAAATGTCTTCACTCGTTGGGCTGCTCTGCTACTATACTGTTCTTCAATCTCTTCCTGGAGAGAGTCATAACCGTACTGAGCCTCCTGATTTTCTGGTGCCACAAAAGGCAAACTGGACATGGCGGGCTGGAGGGCATGCAGAGCCAGTGAAGGAAACAAAATTGAAGATCGGAAACCATCTCTGTATCAAGTCACACTCATCCTTTTTGTTGCTGTTCTGCTGGTTGCATGTGGCGCTGCCGCTCTCTATTCAGCCATGGAGGGTCAGCACAGTGGGCTTTGGGGACTTTGTCAGTGGCCAAAGAGAGCATCATGAGGACACCCGGGCGTACCAGGTTGCAAACGGTCTCCTGATGCTCTTGGGAGTGTGCTGCACTTACTCCCTCTTTAATGCCATCTCTGTGATCATCAAACAGGGACTGAACTGGATGCTGATGACACTCGCCTGGATGTACAGTGGTGTCTGCCGCTATAGGCTGCAACTTAGACAGCTGTTCACACTCTGTTTGCCTGAGACATCTATATGTTATTGTGAGGATAACACCTTGCATAGACAGCAGGTGCAAGCAGTGTCCAGTTCAGGGCACGACATGGTCTGGAGCTCCTGTGCTGTTGGTAAATGTCTTTGTGATGAAGCTCAAGTGGAAACAGTGTGCAGTGTAAACACACACAGGGGAATTCCTTAAGAGCAAGAACAGGATAATAGTTCATATGAAAAGAATGTAATCTATGCTTGCCCACTGCCTAATTGGCTGAAGTAAAGTGTTTCTGAAAAAACACAGAGATAGTATCTGTAGCCCCACAGCCAAAATGATAACCAAATTTTAAAAAAGTTGAGAAAAATGGGCAGAAATGTCAGACGGAGGCACAATGGTTAAGTACATGGAGGACATTTATCATGATTGCTATGCTGCAAGAGGAAGGCAATAAAAATATGTCACTGGATACACACTGCCATTATATATTTATGTACAAAAGGCCCATGTGGATAGATACCTAGAGTAAAAGAGAAACACTAATGAGCTTTCTTTGTTCGCTTTGCTTTCTTTCTTTCAGTTCAAACAGAAGACCCTAATAGGTCCTGTAGAGCCACGCAGTACTTTGTTACTATAAAAAGAGATGTGGGGGAATTTTGTGGCTGATTCTGGTGCTGCTTAACAGAACCATGTGACACATGAGCTCTGTGTCTAATTAGCACCCGTGCAACACCCCCGCAACAGACATTAAGTTCATCTCTATGGTGGTGGTAAGGTGGTAAGTGTATGACATGAGACTGCATTGTGCATGTATTAAAAATTCATTAAAAAAAATATGAGACGTGTTAAAATGCTATAAAAAGAGGTGTGTCTCATACAGCAAGCGTAGCTCTACTGTCCTACATTGATTTTGAGCCAAGGACAGTAGCGCTTCACTTTCTGTATGAGACACATCTCTTTCTTTATTTCTTAAAATAAATAAATAAATAAAATCTTAACACTACTTATATGTTTAAAAGAAACGTTTAATACCCACAAGTCGGCAATGAAAATGTTGGAGCGGCTGGCTTTGACCACAGTGAAATCAGCTTGGTGATGTTTTTGGTATTTGGGAGTTTAAAAAAACACATTTTAAAATGATAGGAATGTAAGAGAGACTGTGCTCTAATAGCAGCATAGTTTCCAACATAGTTTTCCAACCACATCCTCAATGCTGTGTTATTCTGTGTTATTTCATCCTCAGAACAGACATAAACAAGAAGCCATTCATTTATCTCAACACGGAGGAATGACCTGTGTACGCCCACTGTATGTGCAACACCTTGTGAAGGCAATAGAGCAATATCTCCCTCTGCTGGAGTAATTCGTGACTTGCCTAAAAATATCATTCATCACAGTGTACTGAAATTTTAACCTGTACTCAAATCCAACTATCTTATCCCAATAATGTAGAGGCCTTTGCTCATCCATTCATTAAGTTGTTACCAAGGCACCACAACAAAAACTGTACAGACATGTACAGTATATAATTTCAAAATGGCACTGAGGCAGCAATAACAGATTATAAGATGGGAAATGTGAGCTTTCAGTAGTTGTTTTTAAATGATATCACAATAATAATAATTTTAATAATACAGCTTGGATCGGGATGAACTCTCCAGGGTACGACGGAGTATTAGGGCCAAATTTAAATATATATATTTTTTAAATTAATTACGAGAATAAAATCGTTATTAAATATGGCGAGAATTAATTACTCGCCATATTTAATAACGACTTTAATCTCGTAATTAATACTCGCTGCCATATTTAATATCGACTTTGATCCCGCAATTAATTCCAAAGTTGTTTTTTTATTTAAATGTGGCCCTTATACTCCGTCGTACCAGGGTAAATCATCAGTCCATAAAATATGTGGTTCTTTGATAAAAAGTCAAAGGTACTATTTGTATATAGAAACATTTTACGATTTAAGTAAAGTATGACTCCAAAGGCGCATTTTGGCAAGACATATTGACTCACCAAGCTTAAAGTCTGTGTGAAGTTAAAATAAATAAGTGTTCTAAGTTTGTTAGACTAAAGAAGGAAGCGTTATTTACCACCCGGTCAAATTTTAATGATTAAAAATATCAACAAGTTTATGAAATTAGGTGTCAAAATCAGGTAAAAATGATTCTCAGCTCCAGGACTGTGGGGGCCAAGCCCACTCATGGGAGCAGTGAAACAACAGAGTTCAGAAAATGACTTGACTAACTTTGAAACCCTCCTAAATTAATCTCTCTGCTAGGGGTGCATGTCAATGCTCAGGGTGGTCCTAAAGCGTGTCATCGAGCCACCCTTTAGGACCACCCAAAAAATCCTGGACTGAAAACTGGTGAAAAACTGTTTTAACCTCTAACTTCACATTTCAGGAATATATCATTCAAAGGGAAATACATTTCACTGCTAATTCCTCGAGTGGTTGCTTATGACAGGCTGCAGAAGAGAGCAATCTCCATAAGCGCCTGTATTAAAATGCTCAAATTCTGTCCACTTGATTGACAGGTAGGTGCTGTTACAGATGGCTTGAGCGCCCAGGTGTCCTTTGGCCTGCCTCATGGTCCACCGATGATCCACGTCTTTGCCAATATTTAGATCAGCTGGGAGGCAGAAGAAGCAATACAGCCAACATGGCTGCGGATAGCTATTGGTGACGTCAGTCAGGCTCTGTCCATTCTTTATACTGTCATTGCATATAATATAGGGTCTTCCTGTATTGAAAAATGCTGTAGCTCTATAGACACAGTGACACCACAAGCAGCAGCATCAATTTGCACAGAGCAGATTGAGCTAGCTGAAAGTCAAACACTTATGACCAAGCAAAAAGCAGCTGGACAAGAGTAAATCTGAAATTGACTTAGTTATTGGCGAGACTGTGTGTCAATATGGACAGATGTGTTGACATGATATAAAAACTTTGATGATGAAACCTGAGTGTACTGAGTTATACACAGACTAAAACTTTTTCTAGCTGTGATAGCTATGACATCCATCATCCTGCAGATCATCACGAAGGTTACTGTTGCTGAAGCATATGTCTTTTTCATTGCTAATATGTTTGGGCAGGAGGGTGAGCGGCCATACCCATGTGCCAAACACTTCACTTGACTTCTGTGACAGGTGGACAAAATTCATTTATTGTTTTAAATCTGATGTTGAAGTCATATTTTTCATCGGGTTGTCCACGTTTATATTTCCTGCACTAAACAAAACAGTAAGAGCACACTGGGAGACGTATCTCAGGTGTGCGTTTTGTAGTCCATCTTCTAAACTTTGTAGTTTTATCACAGATCACGTCAATAACATCTTCCGTCGCATAATGACGTAGTCTAGTGTTAGAGCTTCTCTTTAACTCCTCATGAATTCGCCTTCACGTCTTTCCTTGACCTTGTGACATTTCCCATCGAGGTCAAAGAAAACATATTTTCAGCTTCAAAACAACGCTTCAGAAACCTGTGGGTGACGTCACTCATGCTCTGTGTATTCTTTTTACTGTCATTGAGATTACTTGAGAACTATATACTGTGTAAAACAAAACATAAAATCAGCATTGAGGGAAAAAAACATTATTACTTATTTTGAATACAAAGAAAATAAACTATGTATTATTGTCAACCTCTAGATTAGATTAGGGACATTTCACATCCATAAATGTAAATTTCAGAATTCATCACCATCATTTATGCTATTTTTGATTGAAGTTGATTATTATTTTAAGTCTCTTAAGTTAATTACTAATAAATTATGTCTATCTATAATGAATATTCATAAACCAATAACCTGTCACAACAGTTATAACTAGAACTTTATTTATATGTAAGATTACAGGTCTGTCACATCTAAGTTTTATTTTTGCTTTTCTGTTTTCATGCTTTTCCCTTCTGATCCTCATTATACTATCATGTAACTATGCCGATGCCATGTTACTATTGTACAATGTGAACTAGTATGACTGAATTCTTTTTTTGTTACTATTGTACAATGTGAACTAGTATGACTGAATTCTTTTTTGGTTTGTTTGTTTTTTCAATAATTTTTTGGAGAAAAAAAATACTGTCATTGAGACTGATTCACTTCTGGAGCCAGTCCCCGCCGTATATGGGGGAAAAGTAAGGACAGTTCCAATGGCCCACGATTGACAGGGGCCCCAAAAAATATTGTTGACATATGTGCAGCTAAGTTAAAAAAATCTGCTGTTTTCATTGTTTTGAGAGGATGATGTTAATTTATTATGATTGAAAATTTAATATATCTTTTAAGTTCGTTCACTTTTCTTTTTTTAAATCGTTCATTAATGTTAAGAGAATTTTCCATTTTGAAATTTTACAATAAAAATACATTCATACTGTAAAAAAAAATGGCCTTTAGCACATTTTTATCTTCTTCTTCTTCTTCTTCTTTCGGCTTTTCCCTTCAGGGGTCGCCACAGCGAATCAGTTGCTTTTATCTAACCCGGTCTTCTGCATCCTCCTCCTCGTCCTCTTTCACATTTTTATGGTGGCTTGTAATCTCGCATCAGATAGTGAACTGCACTGCATACTGTGTGCAGACTTGCATGCATGTACAAATCACCAGCAATAAATACTGAACAACAAGACGCAAAACCGTTTGCAAGCCTTTAATTAGAGTTATGTCTAGAGTTAGTCATGGGGCCCAAAAATCCTGACCGCGCCCCTGGTTTCACTTCACAGCCACAGAAGTTGCCGTTTTATTTCTACGAAATGCTGCCAAAACGACAGATATTTTTTTTTAAACCATATGATTGTTACATTACCCAGAAATATTGTTTATTTAAAATACATTTAAACAGAAATACTGGCGGACCCTGCCACTTTGTAAACTCTACAGACAGAGTTAATCTTCCATACAATATCCCTTCTCTAGACGGGGTGGTGGGGCGGTATCTTTGCGCGTTGGCTATAGAGCAACAACAAGTATAGTCTCGTTCCTTGGTTGTGTGTCAAATTAAACATCTAATTCTTAACAGTGAACTCGTATTGGGGTTCAAAAACACTTTTACGTGTGCAGCGTTCAGTATTTTGGCAAAGCTTTGAGTGGGAGGTCAGTGGGGGTGTTGAAGAGGCGGAGGGATACAAACACACACACACCGCCTCACAGGGCATAAGCACCGGCGTCGCTTGGATTTGGTTTCCGGGCAACTCTGCTGCAACACCAGGATACAGCCTGCACAGATTACACACATTTAAATAAGGTTGGAGGCGATTTAAGTACTAAATTGCAGCAATTATCTCCTGCTTGAGGTGAATACCCAACCTTTGGTCGGTTTGTCATCTTTAGAAGAGCGTCAAAGAGTCTGCGGGACAATGGTGAGTAATGTAGCACTCCTAGCTGGAGCATGAGCTAGGTGTCATTAACATGCATCGACATAACCAATTAATCCTTATTGCATTGCAATATATCAACCGATAGACATCTAACTGGACATAAACATAAACCCTTTACAAGCGAACAGCTGTTTTTTTTTTTTACTTGCATTAAAACTGTAGAAATCAAGCTGCAGCCTTAACCACAATAACCTAATTGTCAATTTATCACATTTAATAGTTAAAGTTTTTTTTTCTACGTGCACAGCAGTTATCGGTTATTTCTTTTATTAGTTATGTATGTGTGAGCTGCGCAGCATAACGTTACGCGTCGTGCCGTGAGAGCAAACCAGGAGGACTATTTTCCTGCTATGAATTTATGTCAGTAATACAGCTGCTTTTGCTTAAATACTGTGGTTTAACCTTCATGCTCCGGTTAAGGTTCGCAAAGCGTTTTTATTTTATTTATTTTATCGTTTGCTTTGGAGTCGAGAGTGGGCGTGGTGGTGGTGAAGAAGGGGGTGCTGTGTAAAAATAGACCGTCCAGTGTTAACGTGATCTTGAAAACCCATCTCGTTAATCTTGCAAAACTCAGTGTTGGTAACTACCTTTTTTTTGACACATGACAAGTTGCTGCAACATGGGCTGCACCTACCTTTTGCAGCCAGGCACACACACACACACACACACACACACACACACACACACACACACACACACAGCAGCAGGGTGCTTTGATTACAGTGTGACATGCGCAACAAGCAGAAAGAAAGAAAAATGTGTGATTACATAAGGACACAGGCTCACAGGTAGTAGTAGTGTGCTGCTCACTCTTTGCAACAATTGTTTATAGCATGAGAAGGTTATGTTGCAATTTTCCCTTTTTCTTTTCCTTCTGCTCTGTGTTTCTAGCCAAACCACCATGACAGCATCTCCTCTGTTACGTATTGCGCCAACGTTGAACCGCATTCTGCTCCTGCTGAATGATCCTCTTTGCCACCCCTCCTTCCTCGCCTCCCATTCCCTCCGCCTCCCCCCTAAAACCATGCTTGGTGCAGTAGGCTGTCAGGACCCGCAGTGCACCCTCCAAAACAGGAACTAAGTGTATATACAAAAAAAAAAAAAAAGAAGCCCATTGTGGCAGGAGAAATGAATCCCTGCCTTTGTGTCTCACCCTTTATCTGTCACTACTATTGTTCCCCGTATTGTGAAAGAACAGGCACATGCCATGTGATAGATATTGTCGTCTGCCAAGTAAGGAAACTTGGATCGTGCTATAACATCAGTCACACGCTGGTCAAGCTGTATTTGTGTATCACCTGCAGCCCCTGTAGTTTTTTGTCCCTGATATGATCTCTTGTTTACCGACGAGCTGCTGCTGCTGTTTCGCTGAGTGCTTTTCACAGCAGCCTCACAAATCCTCTAACACTCAACGGTGCTGTGTTGTGCTCTGATCCAGACGCTGCTTTCTTCAGCACCACCGAATTGGCTGACAGTGGCAGAGAGAATGGATACTCTGCAGTCTGTCTTGCTCCCTTCTTCTTTATCCCCTCCACCTCCCCCAACCAACACGGTGACTCATTGAAATTGACTCGAGGAACACGTGGCGTTACCAGCGCCTCGGGCTACAGAAATGCTTTTTTGGATAGGCAACGTATTGTTGGAAACTCAGTCGTCCGTCAGCTGTGGTGCAAGAGCACGAGGAAGCAGTGGTTTATTGTGCGTTAGCTCTGCGGCTACATTCATTTAATTCATTTGATTGCTGACGATATGAAGGCCTGCACGCAGACACAAAGCAGCAAGCACTTGTCAAGCAACAGTTGGCACAGGCGTTAGTCCGTGGTGATAAACAGAGCCTCACATTTGTTTAAGAAGACACAAAGAGGTGGTTAGTTGCAGTGATATTCAGTGTGCTACATTGGCGACCCTGTTCGTGTCTCACTAATTATAGCAGGCGTGTGTATTTCGGGCTGTAGAGTATTTATACCCGTCCCTCATCACACTTTCTCAGCCTGAAGTGGGCATGTTGACTGACTTAGACAGGCCCGGTAAGACCTCATGAGGATGGTAGAATGACGTTTCAGATGAAGCTGAAAAATGAATAGGCTGTATGAAGGAAAACTTATTCATGTTTTCATGTTCATGTATCTATTCTGTGTGTCAACAAGTCTTACATCTTTGATTAGATAGAGAGGTCTGACCTCGTTAACTAGGTCTACCTAGTCACTTAATTAAGAACGCAGAGGTTAGATGCTGTTTCAGCTGTGTTTTATTGCTTTGCAAATGTAAGGATAATCTTTAGGTCGTACACCTGTCACATGATACCACAGTCTGTTTTGAATTAGCCTAGTTTGGTTAGTGTGCATTTGCATAAATCTGTGTAGGTTGTTTACACAGTGGAGTCGCCTGCATGTGCTTCCCTTTAGGCCTGCACACAACTTCCATCTCTGTAATCAGAACGGTGAATTCACATCCACCAAATGAATCTCTGTGTATCAAACCCTAAACCTCTCTAAGGAACTAAATGTGGCTGTGAAAGGTTTGTAGTTTCCGTCTTCACATAGAACAGCAGCTGTCATGCTGATGTGAGGTCGCAACGGTCTAAAACAAATATAGGTGAATCATTCATAGGCACTTTCAGATTAGTCCTGTGACCATATTGTTTAGGGTTTTTCCTCTAATTATGACATTGAAAACAGAAATCTGATGAGAGGAGCACTACTTGGATATAGTAGAACTCCACAGTGAGTTGTCCTATTGTGTGTTGAGTTGATTGGCATAAAAATAGTTTAGAAAAGAGTATTGGCACATGTGTAACTAGTGGTTATGATGATCAAACGAATGCCCAGATCTTGAACACTCTTTAATATCTTCAAGTTTAAAGTTTCAAAAACAGGTTTTTGAAGACAGACACATGGAATAAAAAGTATATAAAACATAAAATAAAGTTACATTTTAAATATCTTGTTTGGGAGCTTTATGGTTTTTAATGAAATCATAGCAAAACAAGACAAGACGAGGAGTACTGCATTCAATCGAAACTGTCAAAGCATTTTTCGACGACGGTGATGTTACGTCTGTTTAAACTTTTGAAAAAGCATAATAAATTGGTTTTTACCGTTAGGGTAGCCTGAGAGCAATGTTTTAGGTTTGTGTGGCCTTTCCTAGAAACTTGCTTTGATCATTTCCGATACTCAGAGAACAAATGTTGCATAGAGATGCTGCGGGCAGAGGCTTGTTCCAGCATTGAACAATTGTGGGTTACTGTTGCTAAACAAACAGAGCACAGAGACGCTGTTGTATTTCATTACTTATTCGGTGCAGTTCCATTGTTTTACAGCGTGATATTCATTGATTTGTTTGACCGTATAATGTTCCCTATCCATGTGTTCTTGCACTGTCATCACTCTTTCAACAACCACAATGAAACGAAGTGTAGGACTTATTTTTGCATTGTGTATTATTTAATATATACATGCACACCTACAGGTATAAATAGCTTATCATAATATCAAATAAACTCACCCAGAATTTCAACTAACCAACACAACTTGGAAAAAAAAAATTCTAAATTTTAACTTTGTTTTCAAACATTCTTTAGACATTAAGTAGCTAGAGCTTCCCAAAATATTATTTGTGTTATGGACTATGAATGTTTTCTCAATGTCTTATCCCTTTGTCAACAGGCTGATCAGCTGACTGAGGAGCAGATTGCTGGTGAGTGCATTCCTTAACCATGTTTGGTTTCTATTCTCCTTCTGTGCTCCCTAATTCACCACCAAACCTACAAAACTAAGGGTTGGTTGTTGTTCCTAGTTAAACACATTCACATGTCTTCTGTTACAAATTATCATCCACCATAAACACTATGACACTTGTTTTCTCTCTTGTTTGTCTATATATGCTCTATATATATTATATAATAGAGCATATGCTCCATATGCTAACAGTGTTGTTTCTGTAAATGCACAGAGTTCAAGGAGGCGTTCTCGCTGTTTGACAAGGATGGTGATGGTACAATCACTACCAAGGAGCTCGGGACTGTGATGCGCTCTCTGGGCCAGAACCCCACTGAGGCTGAACTCCAGGACATGATCAATGAGGTGGATGCAGACGGTGAGGATGAGTCATCGTCCTGTCAAATGTTCCTCTTGCCAGAAAACACTGTAATGTTTCACCAGTATATGCAGTATGGAGATATGTGGGCTATTAGTACAAACACCTCTCTATCGGACAAACTCTGTTACATGTGTGCACTTCAAACAAATATTAGGTGGTTGGCATATTTGCAGATATATTTGTACTATCCTGTTTACTTTTACACCCTGTGTCATGAACGTTCTCTTGAATTGATCATGCTCATTTTTTCTCGGTGGCCTTGGCCTTTCTGTTATGACTGTGTAGGTAACGGTACAATTGATTTTCCTGAGTTCCTCACCATGATGGCCAGGAAGATGAAAGATACAGACAGCGAGGAGGAGATCAGAGAAGCCTTCAGAGTCTTTGACAAGGTGTGTTGGGACTGAATAAGACTAGTTTTCTTTCCACAGATCAGTTTGTGTATTAATTGTGTCCTTGTGATGATCGGCTACACACTTTTTAGAAAATACATATAACTGTTTCCCTGTATGTTTAGAGAGGGAGTCAGAGCTGCCACACAAAATCAGGGTTTTATTTTCCTTTTGATCAGCAGAAGCACTGAACAATAATCTTTTTACATGCTTAGAAATGTTTAGCTTTCATCAAAGGCCAAAGAAGTACAGTTCAAATGTAATTAACCTAACTGCTGTAGGACATCATAGTAAAGACACTGAAACTAACATTAGTGGTATTCATTTTTTAGCTACTATGTAAAATGGTAAAAAAAATACAAAAACCTCACAACAATAGTTCTTTTTGTTGCCACCTGCAGGATGGCAACGGCTACATCAGCGCAGCAGAGCTACGGCATGTCATGACCAACTTGGGGGAGAAGCTTACTGATGAGGAGGTTGACGAAATGATCCGTGAGGCTGACATTGATGGCGATGGTCAGGTCAACTATGAGGGTGAGATGTTTTTTTGTTGTTGTTTGTAGTGATGCACTAATTCCAATCACATTTAAAAAAAAATCCTGTTAGAAAAAATCAGGGAAAACTCAGTTAACATACATAACCTTTTAAAATCTAGATTTTTGTACCAAATGTAACTATTTGCATCAGTATTGTTTTCTGTTCTTTTCACAGAGTTTGTCCAGATGATGACTGCCAAGTGAAGAGAACACTGAAATTTCTCTCAACGTTGCTTGTCCTCCTAAGATCACTGTCTTTAAGAACCAAAAAAAAGGAACAATTAACGAATGATAGAAAAATCCCCCCCCCCCCAAAAAAAAAAACTTATGTGTAGAATTTTGCAATTTGCGCTTCAGTATATCCAACTACTTCGAAGGTATCTGTTTAGCAAACATCAACAGAATAATCCCTAGAGAAGTTAATGGACCAAGCTTTAAGAGGGCCGCAGCCCCGTACTTCAGACCAAGATTCTGCTGAGTCACCCAGCTCCTGATTAATTTAGAGGAAAGAGCAACACTGAAAAGCAGAGGGATGGGAACCCATGCCACAGTTCGTATAGAGAAGTTGGCTATTTAATTCTTTCCAATATTCAGCAAAGAACATTGACTCTCTTGCACCAGTGGTGATTCTCTAAATACCGAATTGAGTACTCTTCTTGCATGCACCCTTTCTGTGGCGGTCTCTTGTCACAACAAGGAGACTCTGATCCCATCAGAGGTAGTGGTCAGATTGTGTACACACTGGAGGTATATACATATCTATATAGCTATATATCTGTAAAATTTGTGTCACTATTGATTATTGCAAGAGCAAATAGTTGCAACGTAGGGTGTTCATTGGTGCTCGGTCGGAGATGAGCATTCTTATACCTTGAAGAGTTTGGACAAGAACGAGAGACTGAAAAGTGCTGATGGTTTTTTCCCCTCGGGGATGTTATATTGTCTTGTTTTGAGTCGTGGGCTTTACATTGCCTGCAGCACTGATGGGAGACAGTAGTATGTTGTATTGCTTCAGGATGATTATCGTGAAAACACTTTGAGGACTGCAGTTGATATCCTGATGATACAATATTGATGTAATGCTTTATAAATGTGTTCTCAAATATTAATGTAAAGATGACAAACTTTGGTCACCAAATATATCTACATATATTAGTGTGTCGTAAAGTTTGCATTGCCTATTGTTGTAGTAAATGACCTGTGACGTTTTCTCTTCGGTTTTGAAATGTGCCATAATACTCTAAAACGCCTCAACCTTCTTGCAAGACTCGTAGTTCATTAGAATATAATAATAATACTTAATATAATAACATAAAAATACATGCAGTTGAACATATTTGCACTTCAGTATAAACTATGTGGATATTAAAAAGGTTTTGTTTTAAAAGAAGAAAAAGAAACCAAATGTCACTGTTGCTGCTGCTATAACAACTCACACGTTACACTCATTTCTTGTCCTTGTTGTCTGATCTTCAGTTTGTAGTCCGGTGATTTTTAAACTTCAATCTGCTTGCCGTTTTACTGAACAGAATACATAATACTGTATATTCACAAACACTACTTGTGGTAGGGGGGGTGACGTGTTTGATTTTGGGCTATTAGAATGGGACTTTCAGATCGGGATGAAATAGGGTTGTAGCAGAGAATTCAGCTTTAGATGCAAGATTGGTTTCAGCGTTAGGTATTTTCAACAGTTGGCTAAATTTAAAGAAGCAGGTTAGCTGAGGTGTCTTATGATTTCCTTGATGCACGAAACTTAAATACCGCTCTGTTTGAGGCATTTTAATTGGTTCGCTTTGATTCATATGTCGGGAAGTAAATGATGAATGGACTGTTAACTCCTGAAGGTTTAAAAAAAAAATGTAAAAATGTGATATATTTTCCATAAATCAATAAATTGACTGAGCTTTACTTCACCTGCATTTCATTGTCACATTTAATCTAACATAGAATCTCTATGAATTTCTGTTGGTTTAAAGCTTAAAAAATAAAAGAAATCTATGCTGGCCCTTTAGAGTGCCCTACCAGTGGTTTTTTCCTCTGCCTCAAACAATCTGAACTTAAATTGTTCCTCTTTTTAAGATCTTTTTTACTAGACAGTTGACAGGATGTAGAGATACGTATGACACGCAACCGGATATGCCACGGTTATGCGGTATCTGTTTTCCATCATTCACCAGGACCCTTACCCCCTTTCAGTATTTTCTGGAAAATTTTGTTACATTCATTTACCACATTTACCACTGACTGAAACCAGATGTTTGAGTAATACATTTCGTTCAGCAAATTCTGAACTAAAAACAAATATCTGATATTATTTACACATTAACAAACGCCACCCTCTGTATCACACTTTTTCCCTTCCCTGCCAGTGTCCCTGTGCCAGAAAAGAGCACTAATCCCAGACAGTCTCAGATTGGGTCAAGGCAGGTCACCCTAGCCCTTTACTGGCAAAACTATCACAGGCACAGGCTATATTTAGCGGCTCATGAGATTGCTACAGGAGCCTGTGGTAATCCAGGTCAGCTAGGGTCGTGACCTCTCACCCATGCGCTCTAAATATGAACGAGGACTGCTCGCCTTCTCGCTGATGGGTGGAATGGAGAGCCAGTGGGGTGAGGCTTTATCTGGAGCAGGTAGATGTGATTGGATGTGTGTCTGCATGCTAATCGTGTAGTTAAGTCGATAAATGAATTAGGAAATGGGAGCAAACTCAGCAGAACATTAAGAACTGCAGCATCACAGGCACAGGCAGGTTCGATTATCCCTCTGTAGTTATATAATGGCAGGCTGGAAGGGCTCACTGCTTTATCTCCCGCTGTGGTGGGCAATAATATAATTCATACAAGGAGCAGTGAGAATAAAAAAAAAATTGATTAGTACAGTGAATCTGCACTTTGAATATAATATCAGATTTATGTTACAGAAAGCCCAAAATCTACAGCATTATATCTAGTGGTGGAAAGTGACTGCACTACACGAAATGTGAACTTTTCAGAAACATGACTATAAAATGCAATATTATAGAATGAGCTACCCAACAGTATGTAAAGCAGTTAAAACGATTAAACTATTAATGTAGTGCTTATTATTTGACCATATGTTTGTGTATAAAATCACAATCTGAAATGTAACCAGTAAATTATACATGTCAAATAAATGTAATGGACTAAAAAGTACAATATTTCTCTCTGAAATGTAGTATGATTAAGTATAGTACTTAGTTACTTTGCACCACTGATGGCCACAAGACTCACAGCTCATCAACTCAACCCAACTCAGACTGTTATATCTAATCAAATACTTTTAGATTATCACACGAATAAAGGTGAAGTTAATAGTTGCAAACATAAATATTGCCACCACAAACACAGTAGAATAGCAATAGATTTTCATAGAAGTCAACACTAGGTGGTGCTGCTTAAACATCTTCTTCCTCGACTGCTAACTACTGATTAAGGACAGGTGCAGCACATATAGTGTGGTCAAGAAAGGAAAGAAAAAGGCCAGTGTAACTCAAAGCAGCTGAATGAAGAAGCTTTTTTTTTATTTCGTTAAGGTTTCAATAAAATGTAAATAAATGCAGCTTTTTTTGGCTTTGAGTCAGAAGGTTCTTAAAATGCAGAAGAGTGTGTGTGTGTTATTCATGTGTTTGCTTGTCCACCACACCCACTACTCATGATTTGTGTACACTTTGCAATGTAACCTAATCTCCCCTTTGCTTGAGAAACACATATTCATTCTTATTATGCCTGTGCGGGTAAGAGGCTGTAGAGTATTATGTAAACTGTATTAAACAATGCAGACTCCTGAACAATATAACTATTTTAGGAATTATTTGTACAGCTCATGTAATATGTACACACAGTACCTCCCCCTCCAACATGCTTCTGGTCATTTGTTCTCACTTTGCATCTGGACAAACCAACACTGCATACATATTTGCTCTCTCCTGCACACTGAGCTGTCCATCTTCTTGTCTCACATGACATCAACTACCATTATTTTCCATGTGCTTTCTGGCTGTGGTCATAGAGAATGTAAAAACAAGAAGTGCGCTTGGAAAGGCTGTTCTGATTTGCACCTGTTTGCTAGGAAACTGAAGTGAAAGGATGCACAGCATGATCAGCTGTTGTAGTGCATTACTCATCAACTCCTACTGAAACAAACATGACAGAGTAGTTTTTAAGGTATCAAGGCTTGATGCCAAATATAGCTTCAACTGAGCTGTTCTTGTTCAACCGAACACTGTGTCATTTAAAGATTTCACTAGTCAAGTCAAGTCAACTTTATTGTAAATGCTGCCATATGTACAGGACATACAGAGAATTGAAATAGTGTTTCCCTCATATTCCTGGTACAAATGACAATATACATAAAATATAAAATGTAAAAAATATATACAAGTTAAACGATATCTAAGAAATATGTAAAGATAAGAAATATACAGCAGAACTATGTTGTTGTTTTTTCTGCCATCCTACCCTGATGACCATCTCATGACTCATATGATTCATTTGGCACCCTGACGCCCAGTTTAGGAACAACTGTGTGATCAGACCTTTTGTTTTAGTGACTCTGCTTGTACAACTCTTTTATGTTTTTATGTGTCCTATGAGGATAATGTTTTACCATAAAGATGTTTACTCCCATTTGACCTGGTGACCCTCTGGTAAAAAGAAAATGCAGTAAAAGTGCCCTCTCAGAAGTCCCTGTGGTAGATAAAGGGGCCACTGGCAGGGCACTCTAAAGGAACTTAAATTGTTCCTCTTTTTAAGATCTTTTTTACTAGACAGTTGACAGGATGTAGAGATATGTATGACACGCAACCAGATATGCCACGGTTATGTGGTATCTGTTTTCCATCATCCACCAGGACCCCCTCCCCTTTTCAGTATTTTCTGAAAATTTTTGTTACATTCATTTACCACATTTACCACTGACTGAAACCAGATGTTCACGTAATCCATTCTGTCCAGCAAATTCTGAACTAGAAACGAATATCTGATAACTACAATGTGGCCATGTGAGTTTGCGTTACAAATTACAGGTTTAAAAAGTCACACCTTAATAAGCTGTATGGTTAAACTTTGAGTAGTCAGGTAAAACAATGAGGCAAATCTATTATAAAATACTGTTCACTATGTATATAGTCAGGATGTGTACATTTACTGTATAAATCTCTAGAATGTATTTATTTCAATAGTTTATCTTAAGAAATCACTCTCTGTTATTAAAATGATAATGTTTACAAAGAGCTGGTGGTATTTAAAATTAAATTATGGATGAGTCATCCTTGAAAAAGCTTGAGCTTGAATCAATCAAAAAATATTGACGTGGGGTACTTAAAGACAAATCCATTTATTATGAGACAATCTTCCCTCGATACTTTAGATTACATTATTGATCAGAAAGATCTGAGAATAAACACTTTAGCATTAAAGGGTTTATTCTCAGAACTTTCCTGCTTTCTGATCAACCCTTTAGCTGACCTAAACCCTTTAGCCTTAAAGGGTTTATTCTCAGAACTTTCCTGCTTTCTGATCAATAATGTAATCTATACATCAGTTAAGTGGTTTTGACTGGGAAATTCCCATCAGGACACTTTTCTAATTACAGACCACAATGGCCTACTGTTTCTTTTTGTTTTGATTTCTCAAAAAGAGTAACTGGTGTTCAAGTGCACGAGATCACCATAATCAACAATGGGAAGTAAAAACCTGGAGAGTAAAACTATTACTTGGCTGACATAATATTCTGAGAGTGGCATTTCTTTTATTTCTACTTTTATTTTGTTTTCAGTGCCAAAATCGCAAAGAAAATATATTATCATGCTGGGCGCAGAAAGCATTTTCTACAGTTCATATGCCTTGTTGAGCTTAAATTAATGAGTTATTTAGCCAATATGGACAAGAACTCCTAAAATTTTTCACCATAATACCGAAACTGAAGATTGAACTATAATTAAATAAAGGTCAACAAACGTGTGTGTGTGTGTGTGTGTGTGTATAACACTGTGGATACTTTATAAACTATAAATAGGATTCGTGCCATTTGGTACATTAAGATTTTTTTTGGATTTACAATATAAATGTTTGCTGTAGATAAAATGTTGATATCAAAGAACAAATCTTAAAACATTTTGTAGTGCAGATTTTTGTGTTGGTGTGTCCCTTATCACAAAACCAACTTGTTTGCATCCACACATCAGAGCCTGTTCCTAAAAACTGAGTCTGAAAATTCAGTTTGCTGCTCACTTTTGAATAAATCATGCACTGTCTGTTAGGGAGTAATGAATGAGCAAACAAGGGCTTGATGTGGGACGCAGGAACAAAGTTCCTGACCTTTAACAACTGTCTGTTGCTGGTAATATAAAGTGAAACCGGATGAAAAGAGAAGTGAACATGTGATTCTTTAAACATAACTAGAGAGGGAAACTACTATAACTGTAACTAAAAAGCAGGCAAGGGTGGGAGTGATATTTCACTTTGGTTGAGTGTTCAGTCTTTGTGGGACACAATGTACATGTTCATGAGCGTTCAGTAGAAGTAGTCTGGATTTTCTGGGTTTTATCTCTGGTATTTCATTTTGCTCACAAAGCATCGATAAGTGTATTTATAATGACATCAGTGTTCTTTGAAAGAACTAACGGGATTAGCTGTGTGAGGAATGGAGAGGAGAAAAGGTCAAAACCCTGCTCTGCTTTGCTTTTACACCTCCACAACTCTGGCTGATCGCTCCATGAAGTGTCCGTGCTTGTCGCATTGCCAGTTTCAGAGTCTTACTAAAACTTTAGATGCTGCTAGTTGATTTGACAAAAGCTTTGTTTGGAGCATACACCTGCGAAATGACATCTTAAAAGTATGGCTCTTTAACACTGAATTGAAAAAAAGTCTGGGTCTACTTCTCTGTATTTATGTTTTGATGTTTTATGATTTTAATAATAGGTTTTCATTTACAAAGAGTAAAATTACATTAACAAATATGTTGTTGACTGAGTTTGACGTCATGATTTTTATTTGATACAGTATGTGGTGAGTGTAGCCTGAGATGACCTCCATGCTAGCTGAGACCTGTTTAGACAGAGACTACAGTGAGTGAAGCTCCTGAAAAAAACAGCATCTTTTAACCAACACATCTTCAGATTTCATTATGGTTTGAATTACAACAAACAAAGTAAGCCAACGCAGGCCTGGCCCATTATTTCTGCATTATAGGTGCCTGTGTGCTGTCTGCAGGATTGGGAAAGCCCTGTCGGTTTCTGTGTAAATTTCCACTGTACCATCACTGTATCAGTGTGTGGGTGTTGAAAAAGACCTGTCAAATGTTTTTTTAAAACCATTTTTGAGTAAATAATTAAGTCTCAAACAATGCACTCTGTTACATAGCATATCATTTGTTGAACCAATTTTTATTTGACTTTCAATCTTGCCAATTTGGTCTCAGTCTAAATAATTCAGTTTAGAGATCAATTCAATACTCAAAAATAACATAGTATGTAAAAAGAAAAGAGAGTATGAGTATATGTAGTTTTAAATTTTATGATTTGTAAGCTGAGGTCAAGTTCGGGTTACTTTATTTGTACCCTGCAGGTAGACTAGGTTTGCAGACAACGCATGACTTATTTTACCAACGCCACAGACAGTACACAAACATAATAAAAGTACTCAGAGCTCTAATAATAATGAGCAGAGAGGGATTATAATAAAACCAAATAACCACAAGAATAAATAAGTTAAAATAAGGTAAAAGTGCAGGTGAAAACAAAGTTGCCATGTTGCTGTGATGGCTGCTGGAGCAAAAACTATTTTTACACCACTTTGCTCTACACCTTTGGATTATAAACCTCCACCCAGAAGAAGAAGAAGAAGAAGAAGCTGAAACTCAGTGCACAAAGGGTGGAAATCATTATTCATCATTTGGTTGTCTCTTCTAACCATCTGGTGTACTCTGACTCACCAATTAGATCATTAACACACTGATTCAGAGACACTGGTTTGCCGGCTGCAAAATCAAAGTAAAAGATAAAATCTTAGTTTAATAAGGTCATCATGGTTTTGCCAATATGGAACTAGAACAGTTATGTCAGACAACAAATGCTGTTTATTATTTATTTATTTATTTTTTGCACATGGCTTCACAGTTTTCTTCACAACGTTTCCCACATCTGTAAGATTGAATACATTCCACTGTTTGACCCCTGAGGATTCATGTCTCCTATAATCAATCAACAGGTTTTCAGTTTTGGTTCTGTTTAACTGAAGATAGGAATCATCTTTAACAATAACAGAGTAATCTGGATACTTAAAAAATGGTCCTATTTCCCCACATGCTCTCATATGACAAATTTGTGTAGGGGTGAAAACACAGACCCTTGTGGTAAGCCAGAGGAGGTGCAAACTCGGTCAGACAGAATTCCTCTTTACCCTCACTCTTTGTGTTAAGAAGTCAAGAAACTTTTCAGATGTCTGAATGTTTTATTATGTGATACTGGAGAGATGTGATCGAAGTCACATTTTATTGCAATATAACACATAATGTTTTCTCCCTGTTGTTACGATCATTTTTAAGAAGAACCTTTAAATAAAGAGGACTGGATTCAAAATATCAAAGTTTAAGTCGAATTTAATATTCTTGTACAAGAAGGAGTGTTTAACAGTGCAACATACAAGAGGGTTACAGAGAAAAGGCTCCCTGAGGAGCACTATCAATAGGTTCTTATACATTGTTCAAAAATGGGCTGTCTCGGACACCTCCCCACTGATACAGGTAACGTCATAACATTCCTTTGGTTGGTTTTCTCCTCAATAATGAGCACTGTATTTTATATCCACATGGTACTCCCCTAGCCTGTCTCTCCTGTCCTTGTACCACTAATTTATAATTGTCTCTCCCTACCAGCCACAGCAAATCAGAGGCCAACTAAGGGAGGTATGCGAGACATACAAAGAACAGGACAGACACACACTATCTGTATAAATTAGGACATCTGCACCCCAG
Source organism: Larimichthys crocea (assembly GCF_000972845.2). Lineage (NCBI taxonomy): Eukaryota > Metazoa > Chordata > Actinopteri > Sciaenidae > Larimichthys > Larimichthys crocea. The sequence goes on along the minus strand of NC_040017.1, from coordinate 17,106,064 downwards.
TATAATCCTAATTTTTATATCACCTGTTCTGTTTGTCTTCTGTTTTTTTTCTGTAGTTGGAAATTTAGAAAGGACATCAAGCTAAGAATTTCTCCTGTCTCCTTAGCCATGATAAGAGAGAGCCTTCTTTATGTTTGTAGCAATCTAGCAAGCTGTCTTAATTATGTTGTCATTAAAAGCTAGACTAATCAAACTGTTGGACATTACAAATAAATACTGTATATGGAAAGATTAAGTGATTGTGTATACTGTGACTTCTTCAGCTGTTAATCTTCAATCAGTTGATCAATCAGCAGATCCTGCTTTGTGACACACACTCAAATACACCCAAAGTATTTTAATAAGTTTGTGTAAACTGTGTGTGTGTGTGTGTGGTCTCATGGTTCACGTCAGCTGCATGCGTCTCCGTCACGACATCCAGCTCAGGTCTTTTCTGTCAGTTCCAGTTAATCGGACAGTGTTTACCATTATGAATCTTAAAACCTGTTTTGCCTCGGTGGTTTCCTGCATGTAAAAACAAACACAAAGAAGGAGTTGAAGTGCTGGAAGGACTCTCCGGCATCGTGACAGCATAGCTGTAAACATGTGCTGGCTAATTAAATGATTTAGTGATTAACATTTCCATGATTTACAGACTTGATGCTTATCAATCAGTGAAAACACACTAGCGTCTGCTCCTTTCTTGTTATTTCTATTTTATTTTAATACCCTGCAGCACTGCAGCACTTTTAATTGTATTTATTTGTTATGTATCTGTTATGTATTGTTTTATGGCTTTGTTGTAAAGCACTTTGGGTACCGTTCGGCTATTGTAAAGGGCTATACAAACATAAACTTGATTTTGATTTGATTTAGTGAGTACAGGAGAAATGCTCGACAAATATGGCTCTGAGAGCACACAAAAATAAAAATGTGAAATTACATGCAAATCTTATGATATAATCTTATCGTTTACTTTGTCTCTCCCTTATACAAACATGTTGACATTCTTCCCCTCATGGTTTTTTTTCCAAGGTTTGTGGCTACATATGATAACACACAATATTATACACATCATAAAAAATGTGACCTTTTTTCACAATACAATACAATTTAACAGTTTTCTATCTCTTCTAACTCTTATCTGTGGTATTTTGCATTCAGGTCCCCCATCTGATTTCAATTAGGAAAGAGGCAGTCATGACGAAAGAGTCATTCAAAAACATCCATGACCAAAACTCCCTCAGCTCCATATGTTTTGTAATCCTGACAAAGACAAACTGTGTTAATCTCATTAGCATTAGTGAATTATGTGGTATGACCTTTTTTTTTTCTTTTGTATTCATTTCCAGAAAATTGTGACGTTGATTTTTTTTTATGAACTCACCAGCAAACGAATGTTGTCATAAACCACATGTTACACGTCATTCATCACATAGTGAGTGGCTAAAATCTTTCTCTGGGATTCATCTGAAAGGGGAAGTGACGCTGACCAGACTAAGCATATCCATTTTACGGAGCCCCAGAGAAAACAAACTAGTCTGTGTATCATGTTATTGGGTTTCCTTCTGCATGCCACATATTGAATTTTTTAACAAAGTATTTTTTTTTTGATTACACATAATCAGTGTTATTCATATTCAGTCACTTCTTGAGTGTACTTGAAAGTATCAGCATCATTAAAACTACATCACTGGCAGTCACTAATAATCAAAAACAGCAGCCTTCATCTGGAAATTAGATTTTATAATTTGTCTTCTACGACAGTGTGCAGACAGTAAAACAGATCAAAGTGTTTTTATTAGTATACAATATGTTTTCAGATTTCACCACTCCAGTCGAGGCACACAATGTTGAAATGCTGCGTGTTTAATAAATGATGAAAAGATATTTTATTGTTTGGGCTGACTCACTTTTACTTTTCCGTGATCTATCCATCCACCAGTGCCAGCTGGGGCAGTCTCCTGGGAAAGGTCCGATGTCGTGACCCTGATAATGGTAAGTAGTTACAAGAAATAGATGGATGGATTTTCCCTGTTCTGCATGTTTGATTTCTTTGAGTCACACCTTTCGACACTTAGATTAACATACACCCAAAGCACGGGCAGCTTTTATTGGATTGTCTTGTGTAGCCTATCATAATAAGAAATTGTGTAAATTTACCAAGTGTTATGATCTCTGTGTCACAGTCAGTATGTTAACAAACTTGTCAGGTTTGCAGAAAGTGTGCATATACAGTATATCTGCATTTGTTTTGACCGTTCATGTGTGCAGTTTATTTAAGGTGCCAACCTGGTTTGTTTTACAGGCTGTGTGACTGTAAACACCCTGCGTGCCTTCGCGTCTTCAGGAACCTTGTGGTTGTTAAAAGAAAATTAGAGCTTTGTTTGCCAGGGAGGTACTGAGGGTTGGAGAGATGCCGTGAAGCTGAGAAGAAGATTAAAAACAAATATCTGCGTCTCTTTGTTTAACAATATCACAGTTACCCATGCCAAAGCAAACTAACACCCACTACCAGCTGTGTATAGTTACTTTCATTTACAGTTCACAACAGAGTAACTCGATCTCCTCTACGACAGCCACAATTGAATACTGGCACTACATTGTTATCATTATGTCCTGTCTATTACAGGAACAGTAACAGGAGGAAGCAAGTTACTGCAAGTGGAAATGCAATTTCCATGCGGCAGTTTGTATTCATGGCTATTTTCTTGGTTGTGATGATTTCATTGGTTCTTATTTTAGGTGTTATGAAAACAAACCATTAAGAAATGCAGCTTCTCTTCACTATTTCCATAGACATTTCCGTTTCTATGGAAATGGTGATGCGTTGTGTCATCACAGCAGTTTGGTCTAGCTTCTTGATTTGTTCTGTGTTTTCTGTCTGTAACTCAGCGTTCTGAACACACTGGAGAAAATGATTGTTTCTAACAATTTTGTCTGCAGATGATTCACTTTGCTGTCTTAGATGGATTAGATTGGGAGATATATAACAGTGGCGTAACAGTGTGAGGGAATTACAGTCTGAAGAGGTCTTATCAGGAACATTAAGTGAAATCACCTGTGTACTGAAGGTGTATCGTGGTTGTACTGGGCTTTTAAAGGTTTATCACAATGAGAAAAATGTGAATTAATCAACATGGAGACAAACTGACAAAGCAACTCTAAGCTGCAAAATTTCCCAGGAACAATCTGACCCCCCAACAAGTTTTAGTAACATTCATCAGTGGTGGTGGTGGTGGTGTTTTAGTCACCACAGATGGGTGGACAACTGAATGAGGTCATTTGGGATGAAAGAAATGAGTTTAGAAAATGGCACAGCAAAGCACAAAGGCATGTTGCCCTAATCGTGATGGCAACATTTTCCATTTAACACCGCTTTTCAGAACAGGCTGTTCATTTTACGATTTAAAGATTGTTCTCTGTAAAATACGATTGATGAACTATTAACTTAACCTCCACGAATCGCAACATTAAACTGTTTTACCGTCACCTTAACGTCATCATGGACATCACCATTGTTCTGGATGAGTTCTAATGCTGCCATTGATTGTCTATTATTGTTTTTTTTCTCCTCTAATGATTATTTGACCAATAAAGAGGAGTTTCCCTGTTTCATCAACCAATTACAGTATTTGTTATGTGTCAGTTGACCAATAAAAGTAAACTTAACTAGATAATAAAAGCTGGCTCTTGATGTCACTGGTCCTTTAATGAGCCTATCGCTCCAGGATCTACAGATCTACGGTCTGGAAATGTTTTTTTATAACAATATTTCTATAATTATGAATATATAATAATATATTAATATTAGATTACTTGAAAGTTTGAAACTGTGGTAGCAATAAAAATAATTAGGGAAAAAGATCATATGACACTCCAAATGAGGTCAGTCTGCATGACTACTTGAACTTATGAAGAATATTTCTGTTTGTTCTGTATTTTAACTATCAAATGTTGAATGCATGAGTTTAACTTATAAATGATTTTGTATTGTTGTATCACGGTACTTTTAATTTACTAAAGGATCCCGATATATCCTCCATATTGTACCTTTTGTATGAGCAGTAATTGTGTTTACCGAGAAGCTTTTCTCAGGTTCCACTTTTGTTTGACACTCTTCAAACATATGACAGCATGTTCAGAGTAAAGAGTGTGTCTTTAACTCTGAGGGCTGTGAAAACATTCAAAGCACACACTGTCAGTGGAATTCCCCCAGTTTCCACACACAGATTTCCCCATAGGCTGCACAAACACAACATACATAAAAGATCCAGAGATGGAGAATGAAACAGGAGGGCAATGAACACAAAAAAACAGCAGGGTAAAGCGTCTTTCATCAGGTTTTTATTCAACCAAAGCACCGGATCACACTTTCTCGGCTGATTTGAGTTGCTGTATGAAATGTAAACTAGCTGAGATTAAGGATATTCAAAACACCTTTTTAGAAACCAGGATGGGACACTGCCAAACCAAATACTTACACAAAGACTAACTGGATTACATTTTTTTCTGAGTTCAAATGGGGAAGAAGCTAATACTGACTAAACCTCTAAAACTTAATCAAAAGTCAAATATAGTGATATGTTTTGAGATTTTGTCTAAACTTTATTTCTGGACACACACACACACACACACACACACACACACTATACAGCCTATATACTATATGTTCAGGAAGAAAAGGGCAAAAACTTCAGAAAATAAAACATCCAGTAGAAACATGTGAAGGTCATTTACATTTATACCATGTTCATTATTATCTGTCAGCGGCGCACCATATAGTGGGTGGGACTTTACATAGTAAAGAGAAACTGGGAGGTGCAGACACACAGAGAGAGAGAGAGAGAGAGAAATAAGGGGAGTGGAGCAGCAGTGCCGGAGCTCATTCAGTCTGTCTCTCTGTCTGGATCTGTAGACAAGTTACCCGCAGCGGCACTTTTAAACTCCGCATGTGCGTATATAGACTCAGACGCCGCTTTATATTTGTGGAGTGTGAATCCGTGTGAGAGGAAGAACAAGTAGTAGTAGAAAGAAGAGGACACTTCAAGTGTGGCTGCTTTCCGCTGTAAGGTGAGTGATTATTAGTCACTATGATGACAAAAAGTGTTTCACCTCATGTATTCAAGCTGAGAAAAATGAGAGTTTGATGTCGACTTACTAAACTTTCTTCTTGTGTCATTTGTTCCGCAGAAGTATTTTTTTAACTGAGGCAAAGACAGAGAAGAGAAAGGACTCATGTTATAAGTCATCTAAGCAGTATGGCTCTCATCATACACTCCTGCCTTCTTTGTTGCCAGATGACCGTGTCAAGAGGTCAGGATTTACTTCTGCTGTCTGGGATTTTTTTATTATTTAACTGAGCAGGCACATTTCTTTCCGTTGAGTTAAACATGAACAAAAGCATGCTTCCAAACGAATCATGCAATATCACCTGCAATAACAGTCTCAGCGTTAACGGCCATGGCAAGCCAGCAGTAAGCATCATCATGTTTTTGGCCGGTGTGGTGGGAAACCTCCTGGCTCTCTTCATCCTTGGGGTGCACCAAAAAGAGCATCGATCCAGGGCTTCGGTCTTCTGCATCCTAGTGACTGGCTTGGCCCTCACAGACCTGCTGGGCACGTGCCTCCTCAGTCCATCTGTTTTTATCAGCTATGCCCACAACATGTCACTGATACGTTTGGGAGGTGAGAGACTGTGCAATGTCTTTGGCTTTGCCATGAGTTTCTTCGGCCTGGCACCCACACTCATCCTGTGCGCCATGGCTGTCGAACGCTGTCTGGCCATCAGTCACCCTTATTTCTACTCTGTACACATCCGCTGCAGCTTTGCCAAATACACTCTTTTCTTTATTTACTTATTTTCTTTGGGCTTCTGCCTCCTGCCATACACTGGATATGGCAAATTCAGACAGTACTGTCCTGGGACATGGTGCTTCATCGACATGGATGCAACAGGGGATGAACATGCCAACTTGGTGCAGGCCTTCTCTCTGTCCTATTCCTCTCTCATGGCACTGCTCATCCTGGCAGTGTTTGTGTGCAACGGTTCAGTGATTGTCAGCCTTTGTCAGATGCACCGGAACCAATTGATGCGTCGCGGCTCGGTTGGGTCAACGGGAAGGAGGAGGAAGCTGAGTCTTGCCTGGTTTGGGCAGGGGGAAGAGGAGATGGACCACTTGGTGCTGCTGGCGCTCATCACTGTCATCTTTGTGGTCTGCTCCCTGCCACTCACTGTGAGTTCACATTTAAACTTACTACTAATGTGTGTAGGTGTGTCTGTGATTTCCTTCCAGTTTCCACACTTTTTTTTTGGTCCTCAGCATTTTTGTATTTTATGTCTGAATCTAAAAATTTCACACTAGAAAAGGAGGAAAGAGCTGACATCCTCGTGTGTCATTTAGTCTGTGAAGTCAAAAGAATCTCAAGAAAGTTTGTACTCTGTCTTTCTGTAATCATTAAGTACATAGAAAGCTCAGCTGGCATGACGACCGTTGATGTTTTGTTGCTGTGGTATGTGTTTGTGTGCCCTGCTCGAGTCTCTTTAACCGTTGTGTTTTGCTCTGGCTGGCTCCACGAATAAAAGGTGTGCCTGAGAGTGCAGCCTTGGCCACACAAGGCATTCTGGCACTGTGTGTGTGTGTGTATGTGTGTGTGTGTGTGTGTGCTTTTGTCTACTACCATATCTGTCCCTGTTTAAGAGGAGTGTGCCAAACCTGACAACCCTGGAGGACTGGTCTGGCCCTGCCTTTCCCATAGGGCAAAGCTCCTCTGGCAGCAGTGTCATTTGCATTTCTAAACATAGCCAAAGGTCCAGAGGTGAATTTCCTTCCAGACCTTTGGCTAATGTAAGATGTGGTATTGGCTGGAGGATGTGATTAATGTGAGTTATATTATAAAGGCATCCCTGCTTCTATTCATGTTACCCTTTTTAACAGCAGTGCCCTGATGAGCAAGTAGTTTACAAGAAGCAGTAAAAAGTGTTTGTTCACGTTCTTGCACCAGTCACTGTCTGCATCTGGATGGTTTGTGGTAAAGCGCTTTGAGTAACCCACAGTGCACGGTTTTTGAGCAGCGATGACGATATAGACCTGTCAACACTTCATGAGTAACACTTCAAGAAACTTAAACACCCAAACCTCACTACTTGCAAGACCATAAATGTGTTCTCGCTGCTCTAGATTTGGTTATGTTCCAAGATTACGATGTCACTTTAACCCAGATCCATGCCACCTTAATGGTAAAGTAAAGTTTAAAATGACAAATAAATGTTAATTTACACTTTCTCCTTTGCTCTTCTACAATACATCATAGCTTTTAAAATTAGTTTTGATCCCTTATCAAACCTCATTTTACATTTACTCACCAATATGCATTCATTTCCTGTGACTAATCTATATAATAAAATCCTGATCATGATAGTAAATCATTCTGAGTAATTCAAGACCCTGTTATTAAGTAATTAATAATTCATGCGTCATCTCTGCAGATGCAAGTGTGTGTGTGTGTGTGTGTTTATAGGTGCATGCTTGCTCATGTGCATGTACATTCTGGTGGTGCAAGTGAAATAAAACTAGCGCATGTGAGCACATCTCAGCAGACTGTTTCCAGACTGATGTGTCCTCATGGTCTACAACAGTTAGTTTGCCTGAAGCACAACAGGTGTTGGCGAGGAGGTCTGATTCTGTTAATTGCAATGAAAATAATGTAGAAAACATATTTATCAGCATCGACACAGTACAGACACAATGTTCGCTCCCTCGCATACTCAGGTGCTCTGTATGCAGTCATTATTCCTGTATATAAACAACGCCGTGCCATCACAAAGTATGTGCTCCAGATTCAACATGTGTTTCCGGTTAGTCTTAATTTACTTAAGGCACTTTGATGTAACTGAATATACCTTGGAGAATGATGCTTTGAAGCTCTGAAAAATGAGCTCCGTCTGCAGTTTCCCCTTATCAGCAGGAACTGCATGTGGGTAAGATGGAAAGCATTATTTTGCTGGAAAATAAATACCCCCTTTTTTAAAATCTAAGTTTGGCAGATGAGATTTAAGAATGTAGAATCAGACACAAATTTAAATGTTTTCGAGCACTCTTGATGATGTTGCAGACTTTTTGATTTGCAATCAAGCTGTGAGAGCGTGTATTTGATTTAAGTGGCTTTTTGGCAAAAACAGATGAGGCAGCATGCTCTCTGTAAGATATAATTTCTTTTTTACTCCAGTGAGATCACCGTCTCTAAAGAAAGAACATTACCATTTCACTAGTTCTGGTCATGCAATTTAGGAAGTGGTAAAAACTGATTGTGCTGCGTGGGAATTTCTCAGAAAAGCAAATACATTTTGGAGGTACGTGGGTGTGTGGTGGACCCGACGGGACTTTCAAGAGTAATCCAGTCTCTGTGAATATTTGTTTTGGTCACTGTTACCTGAATCACACCCAGCTTCCCACATTTGTCACCCTACAGTCCTGGCCTTTGAAGTTATACATCACTTCCCACTCATTTAAACCTTTAGTACATACTGTGCAATGATGCTTAAAGATAAAGATAAAGGTGCCATTGATCAATTTGAACTTGGTGTGATGGATGTTATCCCTGCAGCTGTTCTGTGAAAGAACGTTTGATTTGTTTAATGTAGCGTGAACTATGAGGTCTTTCTCAGTTTGTTCTAGGAAGGACTATTGACACATTGTTGGAAATGCGTAGCCATATGTGATATATGGTTACTGCTTGTTAAACATGTCAAAATACAGCTACAAGAGCCATATATTCAAAGCCTCCGCTCCCAGTATAATCAAACAGTTAGAGCTACATAAGGTTACAACCACAAATTTACAGTAGAATCAACACACATTAAGGATAAATTATTCGACTGTAGGTTTGACAAGGCAAGCAATTTGAAGACCTCTAGCTCGGAGAGGATAGACATTCAATAGACAATGACAATTACTCAAAAAATGAATAACAGATTGGCATTAAAGATGGACATGAAATTGCTATGTGTTGCTTACATTCTTGTGAGTATTTGGCGGCAGTATTTCATGTGTATCGACAGAAGGTTTTCCTCTGAGAGGGAAATCATCAACACTCCGTCGGGTCTTTCTTTGCTCCTCTTTGTCCTGCCAGCTTCAGTTTATAAATGTTCAAAGCCGTCTCCTGCAGGGGACAGGTACAGACTGATAGCTTGTCTTCGATCTCCCTACTGTTCCCATGGGAACCAGAGAAGCTGCTTGAGGCCCATATGCTGACAGTCAATACCTGGATCAATAAAGTGCTGCGCTCATATCACAGGCTATAGTGTAGTATATAGTAAGTGCTTTTAGCTCTAAAATTCACTTCTTATCATATTAGTATAGTCAATAGTTTGATGTGAAGTTCCCAGTAACCTCAGGGCAGGGTTTGTTTGTAGGTGACTGTAGCAGCTTTCATGAGGCACAGCACTGTGGGACAGATTTGAATCACTAACGAGGGCTCCTATTACTGTAGCTACCATTTCTTCATCATCTGACTCATACTGAAGTGTCTGGTTAGATGACAGGGAGTGCAACAAAGCTCCATAAACTAAAATATACCTCACTGACCTGAAAGTATTACAAGTGACAACATTGCAGCTGTAATGACATGATTTACACAAAGTTTTTAGAAACAATGAGACTCCATGATCATTAAATAAAAGTGCAAAATGATAGACTAGAGACTGGGAAGTTGAAAATGGGATGAAGGATTAAAAGTACCCTGTGGATTTTCTCACCAAAGCACTTTGTGTGTATCTTTGAGGTAAAATAAATGTGCTAAATGCATTTCCTTTCTCGTAAAACATTTTGAGGTGCCCATTATTAGAAAAAATGTAAACCTCTGTTGTTGTTTTTCCATGTTGACTTGGCAGCAGTCTTGTCCTCGCCTTCACCTGTAGATCAGTGGAATAGCCTGAAACCATCAGCTTTACTACGTGAGAAGATGACTCTTTCGTTTCCTCGAACCCCCCCCCCCCACTTTGTTTTCCCATGTGACTGCTAAATAAAGCAAAGATAAAAAAGTCTCGGGTGACAAGAGCACAGAACATTCTTTGGAATAAGAAAAATGGAAATACCAAAGCATTTTAATAGCTATGAGCAAACTGGGCAAGAGGGGATGATTGTCAGGAAGAAGATACACAACAGCTCTGACACATTTACAGTCACAGGGCTTCATGCCTCCAGGAGTCAGTACAGCACCTCATAAATCTGGGATTTCTGGCAGACTGTTTTTAGGGAAAGGACTCTGAACAAAAGCACATGGAGTGAAGTTTTAAATATGCGAAGCAGTATGACGCAAAAGACGTCTGTTTGTTTTGAGATGCAAAAACTGAATTCACCTGCTCAGGAACTCAACGGAGACTTGAGAAAGATTGAATAACCTGGTAAAAGAGGAATAGAAAGGCTAATTCTCTGTGAGAACTGCAACATTAAGATTAATGTAACATATTTTTCCCTGCAGGGCTTTTACCTTAAACGTACAACTAAATCAACATTACAATAGTTCCAAACAGCCAGGAGTTTTTGAGTCCCTCGACAGGCCCAGTCAAAGCCCAGACTTGAAAAATATGCAGAATGACAGCCTCGTTGCTTTTCCTGGACACTCCCCTCATCCAACTACATCTTTAGTATTTAGTATTTAGTGGGGAAGTCCACAAATCCAGACGATTCCAAGATGACTCAAAGCTGAAATTCCTGTAATGCTTCCCAGAGGTGGTATCAGATGAGTCTAGTTTTGCAGCAACACAAAATGTGGAAATAACGGTTGAAGTCTATGTGACAGCAGCATCGTATACCGTGACCTTTACATTGGTTTCAAGTGTCAGATCCATCCACGCGGTGTGGGAGTGTCATGGTTAGATATGTAAAGACAGGCATTCTGTGATCAAAACTGTTGCTGTGCCCTGAGGTGCTAGAGGCTATCTATGAGATAAATGTCACTGTAAGCTTTGTCTGGTTTTCTATAAGAAAGGTGATTTTGCAATATAAACAATGAGGATTCCCTTTTTTTAGTGGACGGATGTGTAATCCTTCTTCCAGAATACACACAGCACACACACACACAGCACATATTTACTCCTATTACATTACCAGTCACAAGTTTCATCCTGGTTTGTTGTTCGGTGTCACATTTTACTCAGAACAATAAAGAATAATAACAAATGATGAAGATCCTCTGGGTAATAAGATATTGAACCCCTTTAATGTATCATTAAAGTGTTTGGCTGCTGGAGAACAGGGCCTGAGGCTATAGTGAGAAGACAATAAGAGGTGAACAGGTGCCAGAGAGATTTTAAGTGGCTGAGGCACAGCATGACGAAAAGAGGGTAAAGACAGATGTGGAGAGCAGACGGGAAATAGAAAACAGAGCAGCAGAGGTTCTTGTTGTTCCATGTTGTGTTTTTAATTATCTTAATGAAAAAACATTCATGCTTATGGCCCAGTCATGCAGGGTCGTTTGCACGTAATCTATAGATGATGCTGTTTTACGTCTTATTAACTTTAAAGCCTTTTCTGGATATTTTGACTTTAACCTGTACTAACTAATGTATTTAGCCACCTATACTTGCATACTTACTATTTTACGCATCAAGCAGTTATGGAGCAACATTGATTGTTGTTGTTTTTCTGCCAACTGATGAATGTAAGACACAATATTCACTGTCTTTTAGCTCTGTTTTGGCCTCTACCAACTCCTGAGGGAAACAGATTTTGCTGATGCTTGAATTGATATATTTTTCTCAAAAAGTGGAAACACCCAATGTTGCCCTTTTTTTGGATTGGTCATAATGAGTCACAGGTTGTTTGTTAACCTTGTGGTGAAGAATGAACAATAACCTGCGTCCATGTGTTGAAATTATGCATTCTTATTTATTCTGTGTCCGTTGAGTGATCTCCTTCTACTTCCAGTCAGACTGCTCACCGCATATTTTCTCGGCAGTGACATATTGAAAAGGTTATTTTGGTGATGATACAGAGGGAGAAAAGGAGAAAATACCATCGGATGTTTTTCCTTTCCCATACTCCTGACCGCTCCTAACCTTTAAATTACCCGCCCTTAATTGCTGAAAGTAATGAATAGTAAAATAGATGGCCATTAGTTCTAATGGTTGCAGCATAATGTTCTTGCCAGCAATAGATCCATTGTGTGTTATGAATAAGTTACACTGCCAATATTGTAAATATGATATGTAGTTTGATACACTGACAAAACATTTTATAAAATTGCCACACTAACACACTCAACCTCGCCAACATTGCCCCAAGTATGTCTTTGACATGCATTCACACTTTCACACAAACATTTTTGAACCAAAGCCCAGCAGTGTTGGCAACACGTGCAGTTTGCAACAGATGAAGTGTGGAAACACAGATTGATTTGTGCTGGTTTTCATTTGTGAAATTTCAGATGTGGTCACAGATTCAGCTTTTATTACTGTAATTATTGCATGGTATAGTGTATGTTAGTAGTGAATACACGTTTTAAACTGTCGTCACTGTATGATTGATGAACTTTTTGGCAGTGGGCTGCCACTTATACTTCTGTGTTCCATGGGGGTCAGAGAAACAAGGTGCCTAGGTGAGTCAAAATTTGGCTCGTAAATTTATTCCCCATGCTGCATTGTTATATAATGTCAGATGGGACACAGTTACACTTAATTACCATTGAAAGGCCTTACTGTCACGCTAAGCTGTGTGCAACTGAAGAGGAAAAAATGTAAGCTGATCCTGAACCTGCACACTTGGCTGAAACTTTAGCTATTAGTTCTGGACATGTGTCATTAATTCCCCTTGTTTGTCACATTTAATCAGATATTTTCTGAAGGCGTGGCTGACAAAGATCATGTCAGGTAACGTTTCTATGGCAACATGAAACACATGCATATGTTCTACTATTACATTGACTAAATGATAAAATCCTATTGATTTTGGCAAATGGTATTGGTTGTGGGCATTGCTTGCGTCTTCAGGAGATGAAAAGCCGTCAGCCGAGAATAAATCTGTCTTTTCCAATCGATAGCTGCCTCCAGAAACATTTGTTTAGTTACTCATGCTCCAACTGCAGCAGCTGTTGCAGGAAGAGAGGTGCACAGGTACAGTAGTCTTTCCTTAAAATGCCCAGCTTCTTTTATACAATCTGAGATTATTTTTGTTCCACATTACAGGCAAACTTTTTATCAACACATCACACTGTAGTTTTATTTTTTTTAATCAATTTCCAACTACGAGAAGGAACGATCTTCCTGAGCTCATGTACACTACAGTGTCTTCAGCTGTGTCAGGCAGTTTTCACTCTGATATGAGCATACCACTAAATAGAGTTTTGTCAGACAGGTTGTTTGAAAGCTTTCACAGTTGTTGCCAGGACACACAGAAAATATCAGCAAATCTCTCACGCAGCCGTTCACCCTATGCACATTATTTAGTGCTCTCCATATTTGTCTGTTTGATTTCTTGCCATGTGTGTGCACAGTTATTTGTCTATCCATCAGTACCTCCATTGTTCACGAAGCATTGCGTGAAATGTGTTCCACACCCAAGTGTAGAGTTTCTCAATCTTAGGGTTGGGACCCCTCATAGGGTCGATTGATATGCACAGCCTGATATTGTTACCAGTATATTTATAAAATTTTGATAAAAACTGTTTAAATAAATCCTAAAAAATCTTCTGAAATACATTTTAAAGATGAGCAGACACACGTTGAGAAGAAAGTAGTTTTAAATAAATAATATGTGGCCTGATAACTTTTAGTTTGAAGATTTAGCTGTGATTTATAAAGTAGTGTTAACTAGAGATGGAGCATTCAAAATCAGTTCCACTTATTTTTCACATTATGTTTACCTTTGAGTCACCAACGGGTAAAATCACTACAAGTTAAAGATGTCTAATCACCTTTTATTGGCTGAGAGGGGAGAAACGCAACAGTTTTCAGTGGCAGCATGTCCAAGAATTGTTGCCTAAAATGCTGAAAATTAGATAAGTAGTATAACAATAAATAAAATAAACTTTGTATGTTAAATGAACAGACTTATACTGTACTTATACTTCACAAGCTCAAATACTGAATCCACATTCCTGATCCACATGTGAAGTTGGGGATTCAAACCTTGATATTAATCAATTTAAAAAAAGAAGAAGGAGATATACAGGGTTTGATTGGTTTGTGTCGAAGCTTCCAGGTATTTTGTGGACAACCGGATCCAATATGGAACCGTCTTTCCAAACCCATCGCTGGTCAAAAAATATTAATAACAATTAAATTTTCCGGGAAATGTAGGTGCACAGAGAACAATAGGATTCTTGTTCCATTCATCGCCCTGCCAACATTTGCAGGAGATTTATGAGCTGTGTGGCAGTGAAATACAACACCCTCACATCAAACAAACCAATGCAGTGTTCATCAGTTGTGCTAAGGGACATGTGAAAAAGGGAAACAGTCGACATTTAGTTCAATAAAAGCCCGATGTTACTCAATAAAACAACATGAGGTGAACAGTTGTTTCAGTAAATCTTTCACCAGAAGAAGAAAAAATAAATTAAATAAGAATTCACCCGCATGATTTCATACTAAAAATTTAGTGTAATCACTGAGAAAAGGAAGTATGGATCTTATCAGGGGTTTTCAGTCCAGTCAAATATTTCCTTTCCTGTTCCATTAAAATGACTTCAGCTGGCATCAGATATCTTGCAAAACATAATCTAGTCATGCTTTGATGGGTGTTCACTTTTCTAGGAAAATCAAAAAACGGATCCTTCTGATTGTGACTCCATATTATGAATCACTCATGTTACTTATTCAGTAACTGATTGTTCCAGCGTGTTAAAACACCCATTTTTCCGCCTTATGCAATACATTCTTATAGGGTGGGGATAGGCGTCATTAGATGTCTGCAATGTTTCCAAAATGTTTTTCTGCTGTGCAGAGATTCATTTCTGCCATCAAAGTGCGTCTGAGCCACAGTATGCAGACAACAAGGACTAAACACACTAATTGCAACCAGGCAGCCTATGCAGATACTGTGGTTTGGGGATTTTAGGGTCCTGTGAACCCTAGCTGATGTTTACAAGTGTAAAGAACCTGAAAATATGTGATGGGAATAAGTTCTGTCTACTCTGCTCCCAGAAAGTCTGTCACTGTCCTAAAAATATCTTCAGTGATGTTATTAGAGTCAGAAAAATAACTCACTGTTTGAGTTTGAATAATGCTGCTGATAAATGGTTGGTCCCCAGTTATTTCAATTCATTTTTTATTTTTTGCCATGTGCAGCTCAGTTATTGAATCAGCTACTTATTATGGAGTAGTGTCCTGAGAGATGTTTGTTTGGGATAAACATACCCATGTGTGTGCACTTTGGGCTTCTGGAGATACTTTTTTAGAATACATATAATTTGTACCACTTAGTATTAGACTGGGTGGTCGGTAGACAGAGGAGAAAATAGTTAACTGGTGACTTAACGCGAGAGGTGGGGTACACACTGGTGTCAGACTGTTCACACTCACATTCACACTTTATGGTAATGTAGAGTCACCAGTTAACAATTAAAGTGAGGTCCCAAGTCTTTGAGAGGAAGCTGGAGCTCACAGAAAGGCCCCAGATGAGGTTTGAATCACTTGCTGTGACTAAAAATGCAAAGGTAAATCCATTGCCAGCACCTCTTAAGATTACTAATAAGCATGTTAGATATCATTTGTCTAATCGAGGGGTACTCAAATACAAATCTTAAAGGGCCACAAAAATTTTTTTCAATGACTTAAAGGTCCATTTATTGAGGTTGGTCAGGCCACATGCAAAAGAAAATGTCCTTTTTATTCAAAACAACAAAAATATGAACTTAAATAAAATATAAGTTGTGGAATCTAAGAGGGGGATTTGCTTAATTTTAGCTTTAATTTCCTCTTTTTGTTTGCCTTCAAACATTGTGTCCATCACTTCAGTCATGCATTCTCTTATTATTTCTGGATCTGAGAATGGCTTCTTGTGTTTACCCATAATCCTCGCCACTCTAAGTGAGCACTCTGTTGCTTTTTGTTGTTGTGTCATAGATGTGACAAGAATCCTGCTTGCAGCTTTTCAGTGCATTCATTTTTGTTGTTCTTACCCTTTAAATTTTGAGAAAATGTCTCTTCAAAATTTCTATGCTTTGTCTCATAATGCTGTTTTCAAATTGGAAATCTTCATCACAGCTATAGTCTCCTGGCATATTAGGCTTATGGGTCTTGTGCTATTTGGAGGGAGGAATGAATGCAAATTTTTTAGTCCATTCTTCTTTGAATTGCCAATTTTCACTGTCCACCTTTCTTTTAGCAGAGAACTTGGAAAACGCCATTTTCGTGCAATCTGTTTTTTTTTTTTCGTTGAATCTACACTTCTACAGCTGGCAAAGTGTCAATATGACAAAAACAAAAGTGAAAGTTAAAAATTGTGCTTGCAGTGAAACCCAGTAACAGGCTGGCTGTGTATCGTTGGCATGGAGACAAGCCTCGATATACACGTGCCAACCAAAACCCATAGTGAAGAAATAACAGTTTGGATAGGTTGTCGGCCTGGGGGCCACCTACTGAGTACAGCTGGTCTAACCCATACAACAACCAAAGTGGAATTTGCAAAATGACATTCACATTTGAATAGTTATTTGGACAGAGCTAGCCTTGTTGTTTCACACTGTTTCTGGTGTTTTTGCTAAGCTAAGCTAACAAGCTACCTTACAGACTTACTAGCCCAGTGGTTCTTAACCTTGCTGGAGGTACCGAACCCCACCAGTTTCATATGCTCATTCACCGAACCCTTCTTTAGTAAAAAATAAAATATGATTTTTTTTACTGGTGCACAAAATGAACCGTGCATTAACATCACCTTGTTCAAATAACAAAACCAACACAGTGCATGAACTTACAACAACTTACCTCAGTGTGACTTCTGCTGTTGTCTTTGAGAGACCAGTTCAGATATGCGTGGCTTTGGCAAGTGCCAGTCTCATGTCATTTTCACAGCAGTCTGTTCCTTTCTTCGTTTTTATGTCCAGCATCCTCAAAAACGATTGCTCACAAAGATATGTTGTAAACAATGGTATAAAAAATTCCAGCGGAGGCTCACCGAACCCCTGGACCGACTCACCGAAACCCTGGGTTCGATCGAACCCAGGTTAAGAACCACTGTACTAGACTAATTCATTGCAAACTGGTTTTGAATAGGCTACATGTTTAGTAAAAAAAAGAGTACATTTATATTTTTATTCATGTCGTCCCAAAGTCACAAATTCACTTCAGACGGCTTTACAATCCATTTTAAGTGTCAACCAGTCTGTGTCGGAAGTCTGTGCACTGATAAATGTCCATTGTTGATATCTACTGTTTCACAGATTTCCTTAGCTGCCCCAGCTGACACCCACCCAGCAGGCGGCCCAGCAGGACAGATTTATGGTCCCAGTAGGAAAAGCTCAAAGTTGGATGTTGACAGTGAAGAATGTTAAGTTCCAACTGTTCTTGCTGTTCTGATTTATTTATTTAGAAGTTAAAAAGAGCCAATTTTCCCATGGTTGAACTGAAGATCAAAATAAACATCTAAATGCAGTTGCATGTCAGCATTCACATGCTACTAGCGGACGTACGTGTCCTTTATTCACAATAACAGTCTAAAGAGTAAATGGATTTGTTGAACACAGTCAGACTTAATTAGATATGCACAGTGATGCAGAACGAACTGAGTTCTCGTGTTTTTAAATTTAAATCTACGCAGCGTTGTGCAGCAGATGGTGTTGCTAAAAAGTTGGCAGCACACACCAGAGTCAGCCATACAGTTTAGGACACAGTCTTTCTGTGTTGCCATATTGCGGTCATATTGATTCATTTTAATCTAATAAAGTGTATCATGCCATAGTTATTTTTTAAGCCCCAAAACAAAATAAGAACACCTACAGACTGTGAGTTGAAATGACGGATTTGGGTCTGGTTTGTCGTCAAAGTAAGTCACGGAAAGTCATAAAGCTGCAGGCCGGCAGTGCTTGTCAAGACTTGGACGCCTTTTCTGTGTGTGATACACTGCTTGATTGTTACAATATGTCCAGCTATGTAATGTAATAAGTTACCTTTGTTTAAATGCCAAAGAAACTTATCTGGAATATTTTAAAAAACATCAGAACAACAGAATTGTATTGTGCAATTCACAACTTGTTTTTAAACGGCTATAGAGTCATTTCCAAGTGGTTAGGTATAAAACTCAACGTGAATTTGAACATTGCACATATTAAATTATGTTTCTAAAGCAGAAAGCTGCATGCATCCAAGCACACAACATTGTCACCTTATCTTCTTGTCATTGCTACGTGTTAAGAAATACCTAGCTAAACCAAAATGTCCTCAACCAACCACATCATTAATAACATTTAACTTCTCATTCGCTTCAGTGCTAAAATTAAAACTGAAAGTAGCTCAGGGTGACATACATTTTGCTAATTAAACTTGTGAGCCACTAGCCAGAGCAGCAACATGTAAACAGGAGCGCATAAATAGCAAGTAGAGCTACAGTATAAGTGTCTTACTAATAATGCGTCACCATTGAGGTAATATGAAATTACCATACTTTACACCTTAAGTCTTCAATATAGAGCGCAGGGATTTTTATAGCCTGAATTGTGACTGTAAGGCGAATTACTGGAAAAAAGGTTTTGGCTGTGTGCTGATGTGCCAAGATAAATGGTCTGTACTTATATAGAGCCTTTCTAGTCTTCCGACCACTCAAAGTGCTTTACACTACATATCTCATTCACCCCATTCACACACATTCATACACAGATGGCATTGGCTGCCATGCAAGGAGCCAAGTGCTCATCAGTTTTAGGAGCTAGGCATTCATACGCATTCACACACCAATGGCACAGCCTTCAGGGGGCAATTTGGGGTTCAGTATCTTGCCCAAGGACACTTCGACATGCGGACTGGAGGAGCCGTGGAACCGCCGATCATCTGATTAGTGGACGACCTGCCTCTGAGCCACAGCCGCCCCGTGTAACTATACTCACCTGCTTCATTTCTGAGGCACAACTTGCCTTTGATAGAACAAATTACAGCATGATAAATAATACAAAGTGTCTTTTAGTGAGTCTCATTCATGTGTACGTTGGCCGTATTTTTTCACTTCCTGTTAAGTGGTTTAAAGGAAAATTTAGTTATGTTGGGACTGTTGTCATAACTGATAGAAAAAGCAGATAAAGACTTTGAAACAACAAAATAATTTCAAGTGGACGATGTTCATTGCCAAGGAAAACAAGACAATTTATAATGCTCAGTTGTGCGATGAAGTGTGTACATGGCTGGAAAAGTGGAACATGGCTGCAGTCCTGACAGAATGTGTCAGAACAAATTTCAAATTTAAGAAAACTTATCTGAAATGGCTCCAATAGTGAAATGACAGTCTGCCTTTGATGTCAAAGTGCTACACGAGATCAACACCTCAATCACAGACATCAGCAACATCAAGTGCATACAGTAGAGGCACAAGGCTATAATCTCTGTTAAAGAGGAACTGTGGTAAAGGCCTGCTGAGTCTCAGTTTGTTGCAACATTTACAAGTTGTTGCAATGTGGTCAGAGTCACCTTATTCTTGACTTGCATTGGCACATATTTTCTCTGCCCAATGTAAGCTGTGTTTTCAACCTTTCGCAGTTGCTTCCTCTTCTTCTTTGCCTGTTGCTAGTGGGTGTCATTTTCTTTTGTTTTTTGTCAGCAGTTTCTTTTTCCAGTTGTCAGGCCGATCGCAACTGTTCAGCCTCCCCCCCAACACGCACGTTTGATTGCACATCAGAGACCTCTCTGTAACAATTTTAGTTTTCCTTATGGGTGAGGATTATAGATTCTATATATAGATGCTGTATCTCATATTTATTATGCTACCACAAAGAAAATGTGTGTTGGTGTGCATATGAAATGTTTGTTATCTTGCAGTCACATTTCTTTTCAGATAGCTGACTGGATTGAGTGTCAGAGTGAACTGAAGTCAGTGCTGATAAAAGGTTTACAAAGCCTCAGGCACTTCTTAAACAGGAAACTCACTAATGGACATCCAGACAGGGTAATTCCCCAGGTAAAAACCCATCCCACAGACTGTCTCACAAGTCTGCCACATATTAACATTAGATGTATTCTTACTGAAAAAGAACGCAATTATATGATGTCTGTAATGCTTCCTAAATTAACAGCTTAATACTGACAAATATACTCTACATACATGTTCAGAAAGCTAGAGATGTGTTGATCTGTGTTGGAAAAAAAAAACACACTAATCAAAACCATAATGAAGAAACTGAAGACATGCACCAGATACATGTAAATGCTCCAAACAGTGCACACCCACTCATTTTCCTCTCTGTGTCTTTTTCTCTCTCACCTCCTCCACAGACTTTCTAAAGGCACTCTGGAACAATGAAGTTCCCCTTTAGTGTAGAAACATCTGCACTGTATGACTCAGTGTATCATTGGGTCCTTGAGAAAATAAAGATAGGGCAGAGGTCAGCGTGGGTAGACACAGCCCAGGGATGAACGTATATTTGATTATTTAACTCTTACTTGGAGCTTTCTACTGTCGTTCATTGAACGAGCTCAGGTAAGAAAGGGTTTGACGTAAAAACATCCAATATTCAATAGTTGTTTGTGAGAAACGAAGACAGTGGGTGGAAATCCAATCAACTCCAATGTTCTGGATCAATGTTGTGTCAAGCAGGAACTAAATGCCACATGGACATAAACTATGAGTAAAGATTTTTTAATCAGTAAGAAAAAAATCTTCTCTGAACTTTACCTTCAAGAGTGTTAGATGAGATAATGGATGGAAAGTGGTGCTTTACTAGGGTGTGAAGATAAATGAGAAGTGAGAACTCGATCGGAAATAAAGAGAGAAACTCAAAACTGAAACACTAGTTAGTTTTAGACACCTTTGGTAAACTGTACTTCTATGTGTGTCAAAACACTGATCATTTCCAGGGAATAGTTCAATATTCTGAATCATGCCTTCACATTAAGTATAGGGATGTGTTAAGTCTGTAAATAAAGACTTAACACGATGAGGAATCAGCTTGTGACCAAGTGCTCCTGACAGCGTTGTCGTTCTTTGTTTGTTTAGCCTGTACATAAAACAGAAAAGTAAGAACAACCAAGTAATCAACAAAACAACAAAAAATTCAAGCTAAAATGTTCAATATCAACGGTGAACCTCAAAATCCTTACCACAAAGAAAATTAAGAGTCGTTTCATGAGGGATGTCTGCAGGTTTAAGGTAGCAAGCCCCAACAACCTGTTACAAGGCACGGACACAGGACTCAACTGCAGGACTCGGGAGGCAGATACAGGAGGTAACCAGTCTTTAATCACAATCCGAGGTTCGGTATACAGGAGATCAGTCCGGTAAGGCAGGCAAACAATCCAAAGGGATAAGGCAAAAGAAGAGTCCAAAAACAGGCAAAGGTCATAACCATAAAGCACACTAGAAAAACGCTGGAAAGTAGGACACATGGTACACTGACAATCTGGCACTGGGGAAGGGTTTAAATACAGAGGTAAAGGTGATAAGGGGTGTGACAACATACAGTAAGGCGGTAAACTGGGAGACTGGAGTAGGCGGAGCGGGGACTGCCTGTGACATAACCTCCAGGAAAGTAGGGCAGCCCGTTTAATTTGTGTTCTGCCCTAATATCTGTATTAGCAGAACAGTAAGACTATACCGTGAGAAAATTCACTGAAAAACACCATCATCACCACCATCTACCCACATCCCCTAGCTATGTTTTAGATACATAACTAAAGCTACTATAGTCAACAGTTTCATCATGGCTCCCGAGAAAGTCAGATTACATGCTTTGTGATTAATTAATCACATATTTACTAGGGTTGCAACAATACATGTATTTGTATTGAACCGTTCGATACAGTGGTCTAGGTTGGGTACGCACTATGAATCGAACTATATGCAATTTTAGATTTATCAGCTTCTGACGATGCGCTCTGTGCTGAAAGCTCAGTGGATCTGCCGTTTGGAACTACTTTGATTTTCTTATTAAGTATGACCCTGAAATTTAATTTAAGCATCATCAGCAACATTCAGATTTAGCTGCAAAGTCCTAAGGGACTTATTGGAGCAACCTGATAACAATGAGTTACAATAGAAGTAACAAATTTAAGAGTTTTACTGTTTTGGTTTCCTAGCACTGATGTTTCCAGCCACAGGCAAATGTCTTCACTGAAAAAGTTCTGATTAAAAAGACTACAAGTACACTACCTGTCCAGCATCAAACAGCAGACACAGTTATAAACTATGGGGTGTTGGTTAGCTCAGTTGGCAGAGCATCCACCCCATGTACAAAGGCTTAGTCCTTGCTGCAGTGGCCCAGGGTTCGAATCCGACCAGCGGCCGTCCCACAGGCTGTCCCTGTCAAATAAAGCTTAAAAAGGCCCTCTGGAGTTGGTAGAGACCAAAGCAGAGCAAAATTGAGAGTAAATATTGGACACAATACACACAAAGATGACTGGATATGTAAATAGGCAACTGTTTTTGCTCACAAATAGACAAAAACATTTATATCAGTCTCGTTGCTCTCTGAAGGATATTTCACTTAACACATTGCAGCATTCCTCTCTTTCTTCCCGCTTGATCACTGCTGCAAACAGTCCTCTGTGAAAGGCCTGTAATGTCTGCACAGCCTCCTCTCATCCCTGTGTAATGATCCTACAGTGAAATAGGATCAGGAAGGAGTTGGTAAGAGTCCTCCAGGACCAACAAGATGGAAAATAATGGTCCGTAGACTGTAGACATCCATTATGTGGTCTGTTTCCTGAAAGACACAGCAGTCATCAACCATAAATAGCGTCTATGTGTCTCTGCCATTTACACCAGCTGGGTCCAGGTACATGAAGAGTCATCAGGATGTCTAGAAGTACAAACTAAATAATTTAAACCTAAAAAAGACTCGATTGAGAGAGAAAAAACACCTGCAACCAGCTGATTCTTTTAAGTATTTTTCACTATTTTATAGACATAACAAATACTTGATTATATATTTTTAAAAAAACATTGCAGATAACAAAAATGAATAATAGTTGAACTTATTTGTGTTTCATTCTTGAAGATGATTAAGGAGAAGAACTGAAAAGCAAAATAACACCAACTATCCCTGGACTCACTGTTATGTCAAAAAAAAAAGAAGCAGTTTCTTTTGACATAACAGCGAGTCCAGGCACAGTTTTCAGAGCAGTGGCTGGTGAGACATGAATGTGTTTGCACATGTCCAACGCACAGTGTATGTGCAATGTACTATATGAATCTGTTTATACAGTAGACACTGTCTTTTGCTGGATTTCTGTGTCTACAAGCATTCTCACAGTATGTTCTTTCTTGAAGTTGGAAGCTTTCCGCATGATTCTTTGTTCTCCTAAATAAGCACCCTGCTGTATACCGTTTGTAGCCTGCTCTTTATACACAGACTGATACATTAATATGCTCCTGTTTAAGAAGAGCCTGACATCTCTCATCAGTTTTGGCCCCACAGCCTGCAGTGCTTGGAGACGACAGTTTGTGATTAGTGTCCCTCTGTGAATGGCTTGAGGTCTGCTGAGAGGACCATAAGAGGCAGGGTGGCACGTAGGAACAGAAGCAAGGGTGAGAGTGGTAATATGGAGCGAGACAAGAAGGGCAAGGATGATGTGATCGCGTGTGAGGATGAATGTCTGTTTGAAATGTTTCTGGCAACACTGCATGATGAATAAAGTGCACGATAACTTCGCATGGAGCACAAAAGACATTTGTCATTGTTTGTTAGTGTGTTTTACGCCAGTAGGTTGAAGTTTCATTTTAACTCTTAAGTATTAATAACAAATTGTTGCCAGCATGAAGGCGTTTTTTATGGTCATAAGCCAAGAAAATTAATGGTGTTGTGGTTCTTGTTGTAAAAGAGATCAAAAAAGGACATTTTTTACTATTATTTCTGAGCCTTTTAAAACATGTATTCGATCATCTGTCTCCTGTATTCTGCTGTTTTTTATAATTGGGAAGATTAAATCACATTTTCAAAAAAAAAAAAAAACACCAATAAGGTCTGACCTAATAACTCCAGCAATAAACTGATATTTAGCACTCATTCTGAACTCCATGAATATTACTTGAATACTTTTTGTTTGCAGATATTAATAAAACAAAGTAATACATGCTCAAAAAATTGGTAGATACATTTAATATAATCTTTGTTTTGTGTTAATGTAAGTTATGTTACAGCTGTGACGTTACAGTGGCTTTCCACTCTATTACTTGTTTTTGGACAGCGCCACAGATGTTTCATAGCCACCAATTTACAGATTATTAATTACTTAAGATTTATGAGCATGTTTAAGTGTATTGAAATGACAAAAAATACTCCTTGAATGCTTGGGTCCTTGAGATGTTTTTAGTTTAAAGCGAATCGTCTTGCAGATGAAGACAGGAGTCAAGTCAAGACTGTTTGACAGAGGTCAAATTGTGAAATGTTTAGATGGTTTCTTGTCACAGTCAGCAATTCAAAAAGGAAATATGTTTTCCCTTCGAGGGAAACTGAGGCCCCACGATCTCTATCTGTGTAAATGTCATTCTGAGTGTGTGTGTATGTGTGTGTGTGTGTGTCACTATTAATATAATCCAGAAATATTTAACGTGTGAAATCAGTGAGAATCCAGCAGCAATTCTGACAACACCGGTTGTGCAATTCAAGAAATTTCACAAAAACATCAAATAACATGATTACTTCCTTGAAAAAAACATCTGGCCATTGTTATGTTTCAACTTAGACTAACTACTTCTGACACTTTTACAATGATGACGGTGTTACATGGTTTTCTTAGAGTTATAATGCCAACGTCCTCTCAACAACATCACAAAATAATTGCTGTTGTTTTGGACTGGCATACAGTCGGCCTCTTCCTCGCTCTGCCTCTCTCATGGGTGTATCTGTTGATCGATGTGTAAGTGACCACATCCGTGTGAGTTTAGCTAGTTAACGAGCATTGAGAGGACATAGTCAGCCGCATGTCTGGTCCCTCTAGTAGTCTGGTTTTGCTTTGCTCTGAACTTGCTCCCTCTGGCCCCTCTCAGTCTTTCTCTAGCTTATTAGTTTTCAGTCCAGGCCTTAGCAACAGGGAAACATTTACACCAATGTACAAAAACACTCAATCAGCACAAGCCATTAATTAGTCCACTGTTTGTTGGATATTTCGTGGAGGAAATGGACAATTGTTGATAGAGAAGAGGAGCGAGGTGACAAAGAAGCTTCCTGGGCCAGCTGCTGCTTCTCTCTCTGTCCAGCAGCCAGCAGCTGCTGCTGCTGTTGCTGCTTGTCTGCAGCCTGTCATACCTCAAAGGTCAAATCAGGAAAAGTTGGCTATTTTTTGTCATGTAGCATTGTCTGCATCTGTATTCAGGACACTTTGCACTTCTAAAAGATAAAGGCGTGCTTCCACAGAGCGTGTTTAATTTGTATAAAGAGACGGATGTTGACATTTGTTAAAGCCTAACATAACGAGACGAACCACAGTCTCAACTGACACTGATACTAAACACACAGTCATGTGTCCTCATCTGGATTTAACACCGAGGTGCTGACAACTCCATCATGTTCTGCTGTTTTAGAGACCTTGCTGTTTTAGAGGCTTTTTCAATTTGGCTCCATCCCGCAGAGAAATCTTTCATCTTTTGAGATGACAGGTTACCAAAACTTTGTGCAGTGAAGACGCTACCTTTTGGGCACCTCTTTGATTAGTCACAATTATTGTGTCTTTAAATTGACAAAACCAAAACCAAATGCTATTTGCCAAAAAGTCTTCTGTAATTGTCAAATGTTTACTATTTTGATTGTCACCGATTAATGTTCTTTCAATAGAGTAATCTATTGAGCATTTCTTGTAAGTCTACATGACTTGTCAGCTCGTCTTGGTTTGCTTGTAATTTGGCAGCACACACCAAACACACCCAAAACCCCAAAGAGAACCGAAAGTGTGATTGCACAAGATATAATGCTCATCTCTCCAAGCCTTTATTTGCCCTGTAATATACAAATATAATTATACTGAGTGCTTGACATGTACGCTTTCTAAAAGAGTCCAACTGATGCTGGGTGGAAGCTAAGGAGAGAACACAGAGGAACTTTTTTTAGAGCAATACAGAAAGATAGAAGTAGTGGTTAGTGAAGTTGAAGACATGACAGCACCTTTCTAGATGAGTTGTAGGTGTTGAGGACAAATGGTAAGAAGAGATCGAGGATGTTTAACAAAGCTGCAGGTTAGACTGCAGGGAGGGAGTGTGAATCCTGCTGAAACTAAAAGTATATGTCATCAAACCTGCTGTGGGGAACTAAAACACTAGAGATCAAGAATGTGGTTGCAACATGATTGCCTGACAACCACAACTCCACAACTTTCTTGTATTTTTCAGATTTTAAAGACTATCTAACCTCAAACCTCTCTTTTTTTCAGATTGCGGGTTTCGTCAACGCCATTCACCCATTTTGTGACACAGAAAATCTGACAGCCTTCCGGTTCTACGCCCTCAACCCCATCGTAGATCCCTGGGTTTTCATCATCTGCCGAAAGTCTGTGTTTCGCCACCTTTGCTCTCTGCTGAGCTGCCGCTTCAGCAGGAGCGCAGTGAAGACGACGGCACGAAGCGCTCTGTCTTTGCCACTTGAAAATCACATACAGCGAAACCCTCCAGATATGACGATCCCACAGACCAACATGTACTCCAGTTTAGCTCTGTGACCCAGCAGAAACCCTCAGCTGTGCAGGGTCGCTGGATCCTGGGAGACTTCTGATTAATATCTGACGAAACAATGGAGCAAAAAAACTGTGGAATGAAACTTGAACATTTGCATACAGGATTCCTGCACTCAAACATTTAAGGCACAAAGACATTGAAAAGAAAGAATCTGTCAAATAAGTGGCTGTTACAGTTTCCTTATGAACTAACTTTGGAGAAAAAAATGACTGCACTAAATATTAAACTTCCACTGACTGATGGAAACTGTTTGAAAGTTGCCAGGAGAGTTGTACCATAAAACAAACAGCACTGTAACTTAGCACTAAAGAACACATCAAATCATATCATGCCTATGAATAATATACTGTAAAATCTAAAGCTATATGGCTAAACAATATGCATGAACGTGTACTGCCTTTTTTTTCCAGCCTTTTCTTTAAGACACTGCCAGGTAACTCTTGTTAATCAATTGTCCACATCTACAGTATCTATGGATGAGATGAAGTTCACACTCGCACACACATGTATTTGGGAGTTCACTGGTCAGATGATTCATAGTTTTTCTCAACAAATATGTGTGTGCAAACCCAAAAGTTTATGTTATGCCATAGGAGGAATTTTACTGACATGGTTTGGATCCCCATAGGGCTGTGGTTCTTAAACTGAGGGGCAGGCCCCTCTTGTGGTCATGGATGACCAAGGGAAAAATTTGGAGTTAAAAATAATTCACGTAGAGAAAAACAAAAAAAAAAAACATTTGCTGATGATGATTCACATGAAATCAACCTTTTTTAGTAATTACTTCCCCTATCACTGTTAATGAGTGATACAAATTGTGGTTTAGGAGGGTGTAAACCTTTTCTAGGCGTCTGGAGAATAAGAGAATATCTTTGTGTTCATCCCTCTGGTAGAGTTCAGACACTTGTAGAATCAGTGCCAAGGCACACTGAAGCAGTTCTGGCTGTATGTGGTGGTCCAAAAAACGACAACACCAAGACACTTTATGATGTTTTTTCCTTTAATATGTCACCTGTCCGTATGGACTGTAGATTTGAATCTCATGTTTTTGGGTGGTCAGTTCAAAAGGGATCGACCTGTGGTCGAAAATATTTTAAAAATATATAAAATAGTCAGTTTATTATAATAAATTGGCTAATGTGAAGTTAAAACCAATCTTTTTTTTTTTTGTGGAAGTTTACGTCTTATGTCAATAAATCAGATCCAATAATCCAAGAGATTTGAAGTTTCGGACCAAACCAGTCAATCAGGTTTTAAAAACAACTTAAGTCTCAAACGGACTTAATTCCTGTTCTCACTGTGTTGCTTGTACATTTGATACATTTCAACCCTTCTTCTCATTCTCACTGATTTCTAAGCTATTTATGATAATTGTCTGTGAATAGTCCTCTCCGTGTTTGGAAATGTCTGCTGCTGCAAAATTCACTGTGAGAAATAATCTTTTGTTGTTGTTGTGACTTTAAAGCTGTAACAGCATTTAAATCTAGCTTATTTATGCCTTTTACACTGTGTTTTAATGTTGCATGTCCTTGTCGTGTTGTGGTTCAGTTCGTACAGTTGAGTGCAGCCATATGATGACAGATTTGAGCTTTCTTTTTGGTATTGTTGCACATTCACTTTTCGCTCGCTAGTCTTTAAATGCTCAGTCATGCATGACCTGGGGTAAGTCACGTTGCCATTTGCACATTTGGTCTTTGAGGGTATAAGTATTTGAGTAGTGCATCCATTAAAATGAGTAAAAGAATACATTTTTAGAAAAAAAAAATAGTATTCATTATATGGTACACATTTTGTTCATGTGAAATAAAGTATTAATAAAAGAAAAAAAACTCTTTGTCTGTGTATGTTCCTAAAGAGAAACAGAGAGGTATTTAGCCAAATGTTTATGTTGATTTTATCATGTTTAACACTAAAAAAAACACACACCGCTCTCTCTATCAGCTCATGTATTCTCAGTTCATGTATCAGTTCATGTAATGTGTCCCACTGTCATGGGACACATTTAAACACATAAGAAATGGAGGCAGTGACAAGATAAACAGAAGATGATCATGTTTAACTTTAGATTATCATTTGTTTCTGTCTTGTTACAAGCCTAACATCATCCTAGGCAGCAGGGGAACATTCATTGTCATCCAGCTCACTGTTTATTTAAATCAACATTCAGACTCCTTCCCCCCCTTTTTTAAACTTTGTACTCTGTATATGTCAATAATTATGGATTTTTGATATTTTATTTTTGTTATGAATGATTTAACACTTTAAAAATCAGGATGTATCCTTGGTTCCTTTAGTTTAACAGCACAAAACTGTAAAATAGTTTTTGTGTGAACGTGCGTAAATTTCTATTTCACATTTAAAAATAGTCACAGATGTGTCCGAGCAATAGAAAGCTGAAGCGTTAATACTGACAGATAAATATTTACATTTGAAAGTGCTGGTTTATGTGGGAAATAAGTAGGGCATACAACAACAATACCGAATTCAAGAGCTGAATGATGACAGCTTATTGTATAAACAGCCTTTTTTTTTTTTTTGGGTATTTACATTTGTTTGCCATCTTTAGAAACTCTTATATAGTTTATAATTAGACAAGCAGCAGAGCAGTGATAGTACTGCAGCACCACTATGTGGTTAACTAGTGTACACGTCAGTTTCTCTTCAGTGACAGCATAGTGACAAAAGGATTAAATTACTATGCCATAAATCAAAGCAGTTTCAAACTTTCTTTTGCTTGGCTTAGACTTGAGTTGCACAACAAAAATTTAGCCCGCAGCGTTTGAGATAATTTCAGATACGAGAGTAATTAGGACATGGCTTAGAGTGCGGTTTGTTTTATCAGCAGCTCTCAAAACTGATTAATTGCACCACTACAGAGATTTCACTTTGTTCAAAAACACACACGCCTCATGTTCCAAATAATTACTGGACACCAACCAAGACATTTCAAGTGGTTTCCTTTGATGTAAAAGAACAACTTTGCTTTTACATGGAAGAGAATACTTCTGTAATCTCTGGAGTCCAGAGTTCCCATGCATTTGTTTAGCACCTTTTGAACTGTCCTTACCCCCACGCACAACCCATTGTGTTTTTTCCCAGCAAACTCAGCCAGTTATAAGTCTGACACGTGTCGATTCAATAAAGTATTATGTTAGGAACCCAAAATATAAGAAATAAAACTAATAGTTTTATAATACACAATAAAGGCCATGTCCAACTTGTGTTAAAGTGGAGTTGTATAAGGTATTGGTCCACAGTGTGTCATCCTAACCCTAAAGTCTCAACCGAATTTCACAGCTTGTCTCCAACATGACATAACTAAAACAACTTTATCAGATTATTTACTAATGAACTGTACACAGTACCCAGACAAATTATGCCACACAGAACAATCATTTTATTTTCTGTAACATCTGAGTACACACCTATCAGAACTTTAAAAACCAAACTGACTATCAGCTCAATCTCGACTCAAAGTGATGACAGAAAAACTCTACGAGTAGCTTCCTGTCTCAAACAGTTTGATGACGATGGCTTCATGAGGCTGCAGCACCAGCGTGTTTAGAGCCATCGACCCCAAACGGTCCATTCCTGTGCTGCTGACAAATACTCCGGCTACAGGCAGACTCGGGGCCCAGGCAGGATCCAGGGCATGAAACCCAGGCCCGACGTTAAGCAGAATGAGGAAGTGGACACAACCCCAGGAGCGCAAGAAGGCCAGGATCGGCGGAGGTGAAGGAGAGGCAAGGGTGGAGTTGGAAGAGGAGTTTGTGGTGGAATTGAAGGGGAGGAAAGTGAAGCTGCCGTACAGAAGAGCTTCTTCTCTGGCTCTGGAGCGACTGAGAGAGGTAAAGAGAGCTACAGCTAAACGCTTTGTCTTCTCTGTGTCCTGAGGGAGAGACAGAAGTGACAAGTGTCAGACTATTGAACAAAACTGACCCGACTAATGCTTTGTTTCTTTAACTGAAGCTTTACATAACTTGAAGGGACGGGGCTCATATTTATAAAGTCAACTGACTCCTTTACTCACTGTATGAGTATCCGATCCATTTGTCACTCGATGTGATGAGCTGGTGTCCAAGGACACGTTCTGCATGTCAGAAAGGTTTAACTTAGTAACATAGACTTTTAAAATTTAATGATTTATAGACTGAAAGTTCTCAAGCAGGACTTCACCTGTGTTTGGTCGATGTCTTTGTCATACTGGACTGTAGGTGATCCAGGTAGTGTCATCATCAACACAAGGAGTAATTTCTTCAAGTTCTGAGATGCTTTACCTCCAACCTACAGAAACACATTGCAGTTTCATAATAATGCCTTATTTCATAACCAATAAAACTATTGTTAAGTTAAATATACAAAAGCCCTTTAAAAAGATGTTCACTGAATGTGGTACATGGAAATTTCTTACTGTCCAGCTGGGCCATATATCTTCTTTTCTTGTTTGCAGGCGTGTCTCTATAGCAACAGCCACTTCCTTGGCAGACAGGAAGTGAGGCGAAGAAGGCAGAATTGACCTCATGACCACATCCACAAGTGTAACGTTGTTAAGAGGAAGCAGAACATCTTGCTTCTGTTTCACCACCACAATCCTAAAGAGACAGATTTTAAACCACCCTGAAGCCTCATGTTACAATCAACAGCCACATCCATCTGTGTTAGGATACCTTTCCTCCTCCTGACTGCTGAATTCCTTAAAGACGCCTCTCCACTCCGTCAGAGTCTGAAATGTAAATGTTTTATTGGAGGAGAGTTTATGCAAACTGCTTAAAATACAAATTACTGAGCATTTACCTTTTCTGAACACGCTGCATCTGTGTCACAGATTGCAAAGCCTGCCACACCCTGCTCCAACCAGAACCGAAGTGCATGCTGTAAAAAAACCCAAAACGATGTCATGTTTATCCAGCATCACTGACATCTTAAAATAGTTTAGTAGTTTTTATTTTATTTTTTTATGTGTACTGTGGCTGAGAGGTTCGATGTCCCTTCTGCGTCCTGAGGTCCCAACAGATTCAGTCCACAGAAATCAAACACCACTTTGAGACCTGCCGGGCCAATAAAAAGCTCATTAATGGTCAATTCACACAGAAAAAGAGCTCCAAAGTCCATCTACACAGTCTTTTATTCACCTGCTTTGTTGCACTCTGCGAGCAGATGCTGGATCTGAGCCAAAGTCTTGAACCTTTCAGCGACTGCAGTCAAGTTTAAAGGAGACACGTCTTTAACAAACAGACCCTCCAGGATTAGGGTCCCTATACCCATGGACCTGAGGTAGGGAAGCTGCTCACACAGAGCTTGAGAGAGATTAACCGGAGTTAGTAACATAATACCTCATGTTCTCTTCATCTACATTGTATTTGAGTTCTCCCAGGTAACACAGCTGTTCTTGCTTAATTTTGTAGCGCGAGATAATAAAGATAAAGGTCTATAAATGCTTTTATTGCTTCCGTTTGTTGCAATAAAAGTGGTTGCCTACACACAGTGAGTGTGATGAGAGATAAAGTAACTTCCCACCCTAATGAAAGAGCTACGTGCAATTTTTTCGTAAGAAGTATGACTTCAGTTTACCCAAGAGTCATCAAAGAGCCTGATTTGGGGGTTCAAAACTTGTGGTCAGACTTAATGTTCTCATAAATCTACCCACCACCCTCTGAGCAATGCTACATTACTAAGCAGGGAGGAAACAGACAACTTCTAAGAACTAATGTAACAACTCAAAGCACATTGCACGTTAAGTGGTTTGTGTATCACGTAAGCAATAGTATTAACTGAAATGATCATCATGGAAGTGGTTTCTGTGTTATTGCATGATCCCATTTTTAGGTGTCAAAATATACTTTTAAAACCTTCAAGCTTTCAGTTTTCTACTTATACACATTGCCTATGTTCTTGAATTCATGTGTTTAAGCAAATCACCACAGCAAATTTGCATTTTCTGGCATAAAAACAAGAAAGATGGAGATTAGTGGGGGGCCAAGTGGCTCATATTTCCCAAGAATGACTGAATAATACTTTGGGTCAGTCTGGCAACATTGTCATGCTTTTAAATGATAGTTGTACAATGACTGCAGCTGGAACCACTCACTTGCATAACCAAACATTGCAAATTCATGTTATCTGAAATATCTTTTTCCTCACCACTGACGTCCCCTG
Source organism: Larimichthys crocea (assembly GCF_000972845.2). Lineage (NCBI taxonomy): Eukaryota > Metazoa > Chordata > Actinopteri > Sciaenidae > Larimichthys > Larimichthys crocea. Next base: position 17,073,125 of record NC_040017.1, on the reverse strand, counting down.
TACCCTCGGTCTGCGCCTCCATGAGCAGGTCGGTCTGGTAAAACACAGTCTTCTGCCACCACCTGAGCGGTTCAGCCACAGGCCGTGGGCTCATCATTATGATGGCGATGGAGGTGGCGAGCAAGGCCAGCCAGGAGAGCCAGAACAGCAGTACCAGGTAACAACGCACCTTCCTCCATCCAGGACCCCCCGCGACCATCTCCAGTTCCACCCTGCTTAGGGGCTGCCACCGGTGGGCATGTTCGGGCTCGGGCTCCGGGATGAGTAGCGGGGAGGACTCTGAGGCTCCCACGCTGGCAGAGAGTCCGGGGCCTGGCACGCTGTCATACCCGGTGTCTCCTGCGTTTAGAGGCATCCTATCCGGCTGCAGGTAGACCACGTTAGATTCATTGTTAGTTTGGATAAATACACAGGCACTCACGTTTGAAACAGACAGACAACTGTTGCTGTTGCTCGACTTTTATTTGTGTAGTATTTTCATACCGTGACGTCTGTCTCCTCAGCGGCTTATCTATCAGTTTGTTCGGTTAAAACCACAAGGGTACTTACTGACGCTGCAGGATGTCTGCAAAGAAAATGTTCACCCCACACCCAGCATGCAGCTCCAACATGGCCTGCACTCACCTTTCACCCGCGCTACTTTCCCACAGGTGTTTCAATTGATTAAATGAACTGCATGGACAGGTCAGGTGGTATCTTATTGGCCAATCGGACTCGTTGGCGAGAGGTGAAACAAAAGGCTGAAAGACACACACTGAGCTGGGCTTCTTGCTTGATGTTTAGATGTTTGCAAAGTGGTCAACTTGCTAGTTTCTCATCACATGTATTGCAGTCATATTGTATATTTGCAACAGTGGTATTGCACTCTGAAAGTGAAATCACAAAAATACCCTTTGCATGCGTGTGCACTGCAGAGTTTCTGGTTCGTCTTGCAAAGAGATCTCTTAAACTGATTTCATGGGGTAAAAGGCAGAAACATCAGCAGTCGAAGATAAAAATGATGCTTGAGCAGTCTGAGCTAACCAGATCAAATGGCTTATCTTACAGGGTGGGGTTGCTTTTAGTCATTTTATATTTTCTGTTTCTCCCTTAGTGTTCTAGAAAAGACACAATAAAATAAAGAAAAGAGAGAAACAGAGAGGTATTTAGCGAAATATTAAAGTTGATTTTGCGGTGTTTAACGGTAAAAAGAAAAACTCCACACTGCTGACTATCTCAGTTCATGTATAATTCTTTACTGTCATGTCTTTACTGTGCGTTTACATTCCATGAACTGGAGGCAGTGATAAGACAAGACAAGATAAACAGAAGTGTTTAAGTTTAGAATATCATTTGTTTCTGTCTTGTTACAACCCTATCATCTTCAGCTACAGGGGAACATTCATTGTCATGCAGTGCTCTGTTATATAAGTCTGTAGCCATGTTCCAGTAGCTCAGGTGGAAGTAAAAGTCAGGATTTAGAGTTGATTATTGAGTTACTTTATCCATAAACGTGTCCTCTTTGACTCAGCTTTACTTTATGTTTACTATCTTAGCATAGTCTTAATAAACTCACTTACTTTGCAAGTCTAACACAGGAATAACAACAACACTATCACACATATGGGCAATTTGAAAAACTCCAAGAATGTTTGTGCAATCGCATGCATCTTTTTGGATGTTTATCGATTTAATGTCTATCTATTTTCTTGTAACTTCAGTGTCTGCTGTTATTATAGTAGTCTGACATTTTTGCTTTTCACTTGTCCCTTCACTTTGTTTGTTTTTGTAACCTCTGTTTAGTAAAGGCTTTTGGGCACATGTGTAAAAGTAGATTTTTAGTGCCAGCATGGCATGGATATACTCTGGATTTAGACCATTTGAATTCTATTAGCCTCATAACCCCCCCTCCCAAAATCCTTTACACAATGAGGAAAATATGCAATGATGTTCATATAAAATCTTGACATTTTGCAGACACAGGGTTTACCTCACTGCGGTTGCTGGATTAGAGGCCTTCTGGTTGTCATTAGACTATAAGAAGTCACTTAGTGCACCAGTGTTCTCTTAGGAACATAGAAAATCTCCAGCTGGCCAGACAGATCAAACCCAGACCATCCTAACCACTTTGCCCTCATGCTGCTTATGTAAATACCACCTAAACACAGAAATTACTCACATTTTCTGTCTGAGGTTTCTTGCTCTCCTCCTCAGGTGGTTTTCTTCTTTTCCTCGTCTTCTTTCCTCTTTACCTTTGTCCACAAGTGTTCCTAGCAGAGCAGTGCGGTCCAGAATAGAATATTTGAGTGATGGGACCTGTCAGGAAGGAGGAGGTTAGAAGGAACGCTCTGTCCAATAAAAGCTATGCTCAGTCAATTAATACAGAGGTGCCGAACCTCACCACACCCTCGCAACACATTCTGAAAAACTCATGACTGCCAAGGAGAGTCCCCTGAAGGCCCTCATGTATGACTATTTTTTAATCTCCTGTGGAGTTTTCAGTCTGTGTCCTGAATGTCCTGCACATGTTTATTTGGTTTTCAATTAAATTCAGGATTTTAAATTCAAAGCCAGCCCCTGAATTTCAATACGTTGCCATACAATGAGACATTTAACCTCAAGCTGGGCTTATATTTCAGGCACAACCAAAGACAAGAACAAGAAATCAACTAAACAATACCTGAAAATGAACTGGCAACTATGTTGATAATCTATTAGTCATATGATAATTTTTCAAGTGCAGAAATGCCAAACATTTGATGTACGACATCCTAAAATGTGAGTTTTTGCTGTTTTCATCCTATTGATATTTTTATATGGTCTCATAAATAAACATTGTCATAAACTACATGCTTGGTTTGAAATGACAATGGGCATTCTTCACTGTTTTCTGACATTTTATAGACAAAACTATTAATTGAGTAATAAATTAACAGATGAATCAATACATACTTATAACCCCAAATTACTGTAAATCTCAACAAATAAAGTAAGTCTAGATTATACAAAAAACATTCTGGTAAAGTGAAAAACACTTTATTTATCACTTTATCACTTTTACAGTGTCTTACTCTGATTTTGAACTTAAAATAACTGAACATATGAAACTATCTGTGAGCTTGAAGATGTACAGCTCACTTTTAAATCACACAGTGACGTCACACATGACACATCCACTCTAAAGTGCAATAAGGGTCCACGTTTAATGAGGCATACGTGCTAATTCCTGGGAACAACCCATCCTCTTTCTCCACTGTGGCCCCCTTAGCCCCCCTCCATGTCTTTCTCCAGCTCTCTCCTGCGTTCTTTGTCCTTTTGTGTCTCTCCCTCTGGCTTTCTTCTCCTATGGCATACGTTTATGTCCTTGCTTAACAAGTCGTTACCATCTATGTCACCTTTGCTACCTGACAGCATTGTGCAAACTAATTATTTACTGAGAGATACTGCATTTCCTCATTAGACACGCATGTAGCTCACGTGTGGAGCACATACATCAAACACATTGCATCAAAGTGTGCAATGCTATTTTGGGGTTTTGTGTGATTTATTGCTTTCGAATAAGGAGTGTCAGATCATTTGTTTTCTGCAAGTACAGCTTGTATACAGCATCAGCCACACAGTGTTGTAAAATGAGCTGCCTTATATACATAGAAGCCTCTAACATGATAAAGTTTGTATGGTTTAATATAAATACTGTCAAACAAATCATAAAAAAAAAATAGTGCCAATATAAGAAATAACACAGCGGATATTTGATTATTTAAATATCTCTTTAATTGACCAGAAAGCCAGTGCTCACACAGAATATATTACACAACGAATCCTTCGTTAGCTTAGTGCTCATCTAAAATGCTCAGGTCTCCATGGAGATGGTGAAGCTGCTGATGATTCTGTTTCCATGGTAACGGCTTTAGTTAGAGTCCTCCTCTGATCCCTCGATGTCCTGAAATGCCCCGAGACACAATAATGTTACTGACATACTGACAACAAAACGTCTGCATTGTAGACATAACTTTATTTTCCAAGGCAGCCAGCAAAAGTATAATTATGTTATGACTCTTGGTTCAGTTTATTTCTAGAGGAATTCTTGGATATCTACTAGTTTTGACCACTTTTGTGTTACCTTACCCGCAATGTTTTACTCTGTGATTAGTTGATACGGTAAATTGAATTTCTGACTCTGTAAATTAGTTTTCTCTACTGTTCTGATGTTTTATAGACAAAATAGATAATCGGTTAATTAACCTTTTAAAAGAAGTTGGCAAGCTGACAACCAGGCATCAGCCTTTGTCTGCCGAAACTGAAAATAGGGTTGACCTTCATAGTCATTTTACAATTCAGTAAATGTGATACTATGCAGTTATTTGTCAGCTTAATAATGAAAGTTTGACATGAAAGAATGTTTGAAACAGTAACTTTGTACTTTGTGTTTTTTACCCCTCACTCAAACAACAATCACCTGTTGAAAAGGTGGAGACATCATCTAATGACATCCAAATCTAATGTCATGTCACTTATACAGCATGTCTTACCATTGGCTCCTGATGTCTGAGAGTCATGATATGTTTCTGATACGCAGCGATGATACAGTCTCGCCTGAAAAGAGAGAGAAAATGGTACTATGTGAAACTGACCCCCTTTGACTCCCTAAAGTGTGCTTTGTTTGTTACTCAGACTCACTTGCTGGTGATGCCTCCTCCTGGTGGAAGCCCTGGTATCTCATCTGCAGTCAGGTATTTGATCACATACAAAAGGTCAGGGTCCTCATCTCTGGACCTCATCATGTGGATGATTTCTGTTGAGGGAGAAATAACAAATGAACGAGCTAACAGTGCTGTTCTAAAGTTAGTTTAAAGTGTGTAGTGGTTTGTTGTTGCGGTTTGAAATGAAGCTCACCTGCCACTTTCATTTCAATGTGTTGCTCCAGCTCTGCTTCTTTCTGCAGTGCCTCCTGTGACAACTGGGGGGCGCCAGGGAAGCAGATGATGATGATGCTCATGTTATCCAAGCTGCCCTGCAGAGGGAGACAGATTCATCAGAGAAGCACTGAGACCGCACTTTACATTTTTAAGGTATTTGTACTTTATTAATGCAATTGTATGCTACTTTTTACTTTTACTTCATGTCGGAGGGGAATACTGTACTTTTCAGTTTATTTACTTGATAATCACTAATTACTAAGATTATTTATTAAGATTATAAAGGACACATTATATATTATTATATATTTAACTCACTTTTGGCTCCACCTCAACCAGAGATTACATCACATGTGAATGTTAAATCAGTGACTATAATCAACTAATATTATATATGATAATATAACTCTAGTAGGGATCATTCTTCCTGATGCTTAAATTTAGTGACACTTGCAGACTTTTGTGTAGTGGTATTGTGTGTATTTTAACACTGTGACACTGACCCTTTTAAACTATTTGAAGTGGTGTCAAATCTCTTGAAATAGACTAGGTCTTTGGTTGAGAAAATAGCAGGGGATACAGAGGTCTGTTTAAGGCTGGATGGAGATATATTTTGGTTAAGTTATTAGCCTTCTATGATGTCACAGTTAAGTACTAAGGTAAGTCAGGTCTCAGGGCAGCTGTTGATCAGGGGGGTAGAGCTGGTCATCCACTAATCTCCACTCCACTTACCATTTACTTATATAAGATGATGAAATTCCAGATTTACAGATACTTTACTTTAGTCTGTGGCTTTGGCAAAAATAAATCTGTCAGCCTTGTAGATCAGCCGATATTAGCTGATTGCAGATAGATAACTATTAGTGCAAATGTCGGCCGATAAGTAACAAAAACTCACCACACTATCAAGTCAGTGCAGTTTAACAACCATCAGCCTGTTGATTACAACATAAGAGCTACAAGGTGTGACGCTCAGCGTGTACTAGAACATGCTGTAAGCCTTTTTAGGTGAAATAAATAGCAGCCCATCCCAGTCAGGGTAAAGTCTCTGAGCTGTAGTGTATTGAGCTCCCGTCAATAGACTCACATTCAATCTTAATCCAAGCCGTGTTTAGTACTTCTTCCCTCCTATCCCATGTCCCCGGGATGCCTTAATACAGTTATTTATAGGCCGAGCTAAGGGCTTGTCAGGCGGGCAGTTACTAATGAACACTAAGAAGACCTGCAGGAAAAATCTCCTTATATAACAGCATGAGTGCAATTCATACTCACTGAGACCCACATTGTACACCTGCCCACAACACCATTTTCTTAATGTAAAGGTTCCTATTCATAAATTCATGTAACACTGTGTCCAATGTGCAGAGTTCACGGTGACACTTAATTTAAATTGATTTAAAACATTTCACTGACCTGCTGCATTCTAATTTGTGAACACGTATGAAACAAACAAGTCTCATATTTAGAAATCCAGACTGTAAGACGTAACTAACTTAACTACTAACTAACTAACTTTGTGTCATGTTTTGGATCATCGTGTTTGAATCCACAAAACAATCACAGGAGATTCCCCATTAATTCAGGATGTGTACTTGTTTGAGGTTTGGGAGGCTCTCTCTTTTTTTCTGTTCCCAGAGCAGATTGACCTCTGTATAATCTAACACAGAAGCTTGGGACATAAATTGTAGAACAGCTTCGTTCACACTGTCACCATGGTTACCATGGTTGGGTCTCACATTTGGTTTTGTTAAAAGACATTTTATATCTCACCATAAAGTCCATTTAGTATCTGTTCTAGAGCTTTTGATTGTATTATGGAATCTTGAAACTGTAGATTTTCAGATGTTCATTATTTTGAGCACCTCAACGTCTCAACAGTCAAGACTGATAATTCTTGACCTTGTAGTCAACACAGTAGTACACAACTAAAGGTCCATGTGGTCTTTCCTTTGGAGCTTTCAATTGCAGTTGGTTTATATTTTTCTAAAATTTCAATTTACGGTTTTCAAATAATATATCAGAAATCTTTTGCTATTGGTAATCAATGTTACCCATTACCAGTCGCTATGTAGTCACCATTGTGGTGTTGACTTCTCACCTTATACAGACAGAGGTCAATGACTTGTGTGCAAATGTCTCTCAGATCATCGCACACCTGCAGACGGCTGCGTACAAAGGCACACAGTTCTTCATTACCAATGGCGTCCCACACACCATCACATGCTAGAATGAGAAACTCGTCTTCGGGCGACCTCTTCAGCTCATACACCTCAGGCTCCGGTGACACAAGCTGCTCTGTCTGAGGCCTCCAGTCCACCTCCTTGAAGTCAAAGTCCCCCAGTGCCCTGGAAACGGCCAGAGAGCCGTTGACTCTCTGCAGCATCACCGAGCCTCCAGCGTTCTGGATGCGCTCCTTTTCTCTGGGGTTGAACGGCTTGTGGTCCTCTGTGTAGAAGACTACCTGGCCGTTTTTGCAGAGAAGTGTGCGGGAGTCCCCACAATTGATAAAATAAATGTAGTGTTGTGAAATCATGACAGCCGCTGCAGTGGAGCCACTGCGGTCCCAGGTGTCCTGACGAGCCAGTTTGTGCATGTAAGCATCGATTCCTAGGAAGCCTTCACGGATCCCCTCTTTCACCTGCTCGGGTTCTTCATTTGGTTTAACATGACCTGTTGGAAGTAGGAGAGAAACATTTTGATTTGATTCATTCTGTTGAGTCTCTGGCACTGCCATGTGTTTCTTTAGAGGCACACAAACCCAGCTATCATGTAAACATACTAGAAGGTCAGAGTAGTAAGACATCCACTGCTGAGGGAAGATTTCATCTGTGTTGTTGCATTAACATTGTGGCACACTGCAACAACATGGCCATCACAATTGTGCTGACTGTTTAGTGTCAAGTACAGTTTTGTGGATTTATTTCATCCTTATTTAACCAAGGATGGGTCTTCTACCCAAAAAGAGTTACAGAATATGGATCCCTGATTTACATATAATTATGATTGTTAATCTCCCAACTATTAAGTTCACATCTGAATGTCAAGTATAAAACTTGACATCTGAATGAATGTAAAAAGTTGTACTAGGTCTGTTCAAATTCCTGAGTTATTGTTCTGCATTGTATCGTATGGTTCAACTTTCAGTACTGTATGTACACTGTCACGTGTTAGATTAGGTAATCTCATTATTAAGCCTGGATCAATTCAGCTCTAATTAATCTGCTCTTAATCAGCTACTTTAAATGGACTTTGTGTTTCAGTGCATCGAAGGATTTGTTTGTGCAAATCTATTATAATTATTCGGTATAGTACTTATTTTTGAGTGTAATACATATAAGTCTTTGCAACACAGAAACATTTATTGGAAATTCAAATGCAGGAGTTTAAATGTCTCTGTTGCTACAGTACACGTTTTAACCATCATAAATAATTAGGATCATCTTAGTAGTCACTATTTGTTCTGTACCTGTTGCCAGGATGTGATCCAGCAGGTTTCTGGAGCAGTACTGTGCCACTGTGGTGCCTGCATGTCCATCAAAAACTGCAAAGTATCCCCACTCTGTCAGCTCTCCACTCAGCTGGGGCATGCAGGTGTGGGCATCCTCCATCTCAGTCCTCCAGCCCTGCATGCTCGCCATGGCATAGTTTATCCCTGACTGGGAACCCCCCTCTGTCACATGCTTTTCCAAGATGGGGTGGTCCAGGTATGGACTCGGCATGCAGTCATCTTCATCTGAATTGTCTTCCTCCCCAGGCCCTTCTTCCTTGATCCCCCCTTTGAAGAAGAAGGTGACCATCTTCTCCGTTTCTTTGGCCAGCTGGCGGAGGAAGGAGGGCACCTCCACATTGCTGGCCCGCCTGGCAGTCCTCATCACCCTGCGGAGCCTGCGCTCAAGCTTCTTGCTGGATGCAGCAGCAGCTCGTCTCCTCTTTGTGCCCTTCCTCCGGCCCTGTGTTTTTCTCAACAGGTCCAGTGCAACAGTTAGGCTGTGGCTCCCTGAGCAGGTAAACAAAAAGTGACTTTAAAAAATAATTATCCTGTTAAATGGAAAGTTGAGTTAGATTTCTGTTCAAAAATATTAGAACCATTTTTGCATCCTTTACTCTGTAGGTAGATAATTCTTCTTCTGTCCTCTTTGTTTGACAATAAGACCATAAGGTGTCTTCCTCTCTCTGTCTCTGTCTTTCTTTTTCTGTGTCTCCCACCTTCTCCTGTTAACCCATCCTATATCAGCCCTGCACTGCTATTGGCCTATCTATTTTTATTGATTTATCCCTCTGCTCTGCCCCCACCTACTGCCCCTTTCCTTATTCCACCTGACACTGCTGGTCTGTGTCTGCACACATGCATGGATTATAAGTGTAATCTTTTACACAACAGGGAGAGATCCCATAATCAGTCTTGGCTGTATGTATGAGGAGGATGTCTGACCAAGACGTTTAGAATCAGAAGAAATTAAACTCTCTTTAATAGCTTATCTTTCGATCATATCACATGGTCTTCATGAGCAAGGGGAGAGTTTGTCCACTTGGATTTGGTTAATAAACTTTGCAACACAATTTTTAAGTCGACATGGATAAGAAGTCCTTCAATAAAGTTTCTTTCTGTGACACCTGTATCACAAAGTGATATTGGAAAATTAGTGGGTTTGCTAACTTTTCTATATTCTTGGGCATTATCATCAAATTTGATATATTTAGTTTGGTATTATCATTGCCACATTGTTAATGTGCTGCACAATTACACCGCTAGTAATAAATTAATAATTTTATACTGTCAGTAAAACCATGATTTGTGTACTATAAGTAAGTCAGACAGAAGAACAGAGAAATAACTAATAATAAATTACAGTCCAGTTCATTCTCCAAATTAAATAACAATCTAGCTGCGTCATATGTTGACAAACATACTCCACCCTGCCTTCGATGTTCTGTGTTGTCCTTGTGTGACAGCTGTGTGTCTTAATCTCATTAACTGCTGTGTATTTGCAGCTCTTGACCTGGTTTATGCATGAACTCTTGACGTTTAATAGTGTTAGGGACTATATATATGATTTTAGCTATAAGCGGGACGAAAAACCTTGTACCAGATGATGTTTCGGTTGAAGCATGTTTTTTTTTTAAATCTTTATTTATCCCAGTACAGACTGAACTGGAACACAGCAAACAGGATAACACAGGAAGTTGACTGCCCTGTGACTTTTGAAAATAGTATAGTCTAAGTGTTGAATTGTTAAATTTGATACTACTGTAGGGATCAAGCTGATTGGTACTGTCTATATCACACCACTCATATGGATTAAGAAGTTTTGTTTCTCAAAATGAAGGCCATGTTTCCCATAAACCCACTTTTTTTCTCAAAATGAAGGCCATGTTTCCCATAAACCCACTTTTTTCAAGTCAAAATAATGAAAAAGTTGCTGCACAGTTGTCATCTTTTAAAAGCTCAGGACCTTGATACATCATCAAAATATTGCCTGTCATGATAACAAACTATAACTAACTATAATAATTAGATATAACTGAAACCATACTGCATATATTCCTAATATAATAATTCCCAGTGAAGGATAACAAAGTCATTGCTGCTACTCTGTAGCAGAAATTCTTATTAACTGGTGTGAGACTGAAATACAGACTTGAGATTTAATCTGTCTTTTAATAGTTTTATTCTTTGCAAAGAAGGTCAGTTCACAGCAGTCTGCAGAGTGAAAATCAAAATATTACACATGAGCGGCGTATTTATCAGAAACTAGTGTCACCCTGTTCCACTCAGGATAGGGAGGTAACCACAACAAGGAAAAACAGAGAAAAGACCATGAGAAAGAGAAAAAAAAATCACACATAGCTCATTCATAGAAGAAATATAAGAAAAGAAAAAGTATTTCACACGTCTATAATTTTAAAATACACGTACAAACCCACTGACAATCATCAGATGCATTAATTCACACAGCTTCAAAACACATCATTGATAAGTAAATGGGGGAAAGCTAAATGCTGTTTTTGTGAGACACAGGCATCTCTATGGTCGTAGCAAGCTGGGAGGAGTATTTACACATGGGTGGTGTCATCATCTGAGGAATGAGAATCACAGTCATTCAAACAAAGTTGCATGTTCATTTTAAGAGAAACAGATCTATCAATAGCTTTACAATAGTCCTCTAATACAGTGAATAACAGAGTGATAGCCTCTAGACCAGCAACATTACATACTGATGGAAGTGTTTTTTTTCTGTATAGATTACATAGCATGTTGCAGTAGCCGAAGCCGCTCTTCACTGCTAGGCGAAAGCATATACAGTATGTGTGTGTCTGTGTTACCTCCTGTCTTTGTCTCCCCCGCGCCGCGCCAAGTTACCTCTGGCCCTTTCCCCGTCTCCTCCGTCCCTCAATCTGCTTTGAGCTGTGGACCTCTCCTGCCTCTCCAGCCTGGGCATCTTCCAGTCGAGTTTCGATACAAGTCCATGGCTGCCTTGTAGAGCTCATCTTCTCTTTGCTGTTTTTGCTTTTCCCGTTGGAGTTCTCGTTGTTTTTCAGCATGAATTGCATGTCGTTTAACGTCAGACAGGCATCCCTCTTGCCATGAAATGCAGGATTTCTTGATGTCGGCAGCAATGTTTGGGTCTAGGCCGTTGAGGAAAGTGTTACAGAGGAGATATTCCCACATACCTGGGGTGATTCCCAGTTGAGTTGGCTGCTCCAGGCCACTGTAGGTGTTAAATATTTCAAAGAGTCTGTCATAGTACTGCTCTACTGTTTCATCTCGGCCTTGTCTGCAATTTACTATTTTTGCAGCGTCTACCTTGGCTGGAAATGCTGCTTTCACAGCATCACACAAGGCTCTTATGGCCTCCCTGTATGCCATATTTTCGTCATGTTCCCAGTCAGGATGAGCTGGACTTGCTGTGCTTGTGGGGAATGTGTCAGATAATTTTGACCAGTCACTTAGACCCATTTTGAAAAAGAGAAGGCGTCTTAGTTGTAGCAGAGTTGGCTTACACTCTTGACAAAAAAATTTCAGTTCATCTGCAAACTTGAGTCCAGAAGTGGCTGGATCAGGCAGACGTGCCATAAATTCTTTCATATCTGCATATGTCCATGGTTGAAAAGCAAGCTGAGATCCTGCTGTGCTGGGAACTTCAAACAGAAAGGGAAGGATTGCACCTCCCCCACAGGGATCACCACTATGTGTGTGTGATGGTGATAAAATGGCGAGCCATGATGATGATGGGTCTGGTGAATCCGACATGAACCTGGGTTGAGTCATTCTCAGAGTACATGATGTTAAGTCAGGAGCAGGTCGAGGTGCTGAGGGAGTGACAGGTCCAGTTGAAGGCATCTGCTGTGTTGAAGGTCTCAATTGGCTTCGCCGTTCAGTTGCTGCCACTGTTTCAACATAGTATGGCGGTGGTGGAGGGACGGGAGGATAGGAGTCCAGGTCCAGATTAACTTTGCGCATCTGCGCGACAGGATACAAAGAAACAGGACAGGCATCAACAGATTTATCTGCTCCTTCGTTATCAACCTTTTCAGGTCTGCACATTTCTTTGGCACGTTGTTGTTGTCTGTCCCTCCGTGCTGCTTCTGCCTTCCACATTGACATTGCTTTTCTGTGTCTTTCAAGTTGCTCTAAATCCTTTACTTTACCTTTACTTTTCTTTTTCCCCCTAACTTCCTTTTCTCTTTCCATCAACTTAACTTCAATCGTCTCTAACAGATTTGTGCTCAGACTTCCTCTATAAGGAAACCCATAACATTCAATCCAGTCCGGTACCGGATTTACACATTCTGAACCATACCCTTTTCTCATAATATTATAAATTGGGGCCTGTAGGTCTTCAGGTTTTAGTCTTTTAGAGTTCTTCGATCCCATGTTGTGTCGAAAAAATCCAGTTGAGATGTTTGAAGCAAGAAGCAAGCCGGCACACTGGTGAACTGAAGGTCACAGAGGGTATCTGAGCCAGTGAGTTAACTAGAAGCAAATGAAGAGAAAGTCTTTTATACAGAAACAGCCATGCTGTACACAATATGTAAATGGGAAAGGAGCAAAAGGTGGGAAAGGAAAGGATTGGGCTACAAGGGTAAAGGGAACGGAGGGGGTAGGTGACAAAGGGTATGAGGAAGGTTTAAGACTTAAACAATGGGGTTGGGGTGATTCCTAGACATTGTTTGGTTGCTCAGTTAGCAAGTCTGAATTTAAGCTACAATCTTGGTAAAAGCAATTTTTGTTATGACCATCAATAACTCTTAATCAGAATTGTAATCTGTCAACAACTCCTCAGTTTGAAACCATGGGAACAAAGTTTTTACATAATATATCATACAATGACTTTAAATCAGTCTCACCGTTTGTGTTTTTGTGGTGAATCAATCATCCATGGGATCCCAGTGGTGACGGTCTGGACCCTCAAATGGTCGACCCCCTCGTCCCTTAACATTAGTTAGGGTAGGGGCTATAATGGTTCTGTTCCAGGGTGATTAGTTGTCCCCCATCCTCAGGTCCAAACGCAGTCACTCGAGGGATCCCACCACTGACACCAAGTTTGTTTAACTGGTGTGAAACTGAAATAAAGGCTTGTCTTTGAATAGTTTTATTCTTTGCAAAAAAGGTCAGCAGTCATACAGAGTGCAAACTGTCCGCAGAGTGAAAGACAACAAGGTTACAAATGAGCAGAGTTTTTATCAGAAACTACGATGGGTGGTATCATTTCCCAGGAGAAAGTCTGGTTTGGATAATCGTTATCATAGTTCAAGGTCGCTCTGTTTGGGAGGTAACAACAAAAGGGAAAAACAGAAAAGTTACCATGAGACAGAGAAAAAAACATCTTGAACATAGCAAGTTCATAGAAGAAATATGTATTTTAATAAATTTCTACGGGCACACATATACAATTTTACATTACAGCTTATTTGGCAGAAAATGCCTCATCAACAGGAAGGCTAAAATAAAGGCCTGTGTTTTTTGGACTTCATTTCAGCATGATGTGGTATTCAAACAGCATTTATTCATGTTGGCACACTGATATTGATTTACAGATGCCTTTTATTCACAGTTATCTATAGTAGATTTATAGTGAATCATGTAAAAGTTTGGTAACACTTCATTTGGATTAGAGTATTTGTTAAGAACATTTTCTGATATTACACCACTGTGGTTAATCTCAGGTACTGGCACAATAACACATAGTTTGGGTATGTTCATGATGGGTATGTCGCATACTATAGACTTAATAAATAATCAGGTAAACATCTATTGACAACACAAAATCTGTTGTGGATTGTCCAAATAAAGTTACCAAAAGTTTTTATGCTGACTATAAAAGGGAAAACTTCATGAAGGGGACCAAATATTTTTGTTGGAGACACACATTTGCTATTTGCCTACCGCTGACCATTGTAATAGCAAATTCAATCAACCACTAGAGATGCACAACCTCCTTCTTAGGATAAGATACCAGGTTCTTTTGTCTTTGTAATGTAATAGTAAATTCAATCAACAGACAAAAGGGTGTGGAAACAATTCCTGGAGGGGCCGTCTCGTGCAGCAGACAAAGAGATGTGAAAGGAGTGTCTCTCAGGTATAAATATCTAGGTGCCCCCATGCTCGGGGTCTTTTCTTTTCAAAGGGTATATTGTACATTGCTTTAAATGTCTCATGCTGCATCTGTTATTAAAGTCTTTAAAGTCTTATTCAAAATGAAATGTGATCTATAAATCAAAGCAAAGGGGCTGTGCACATTTTCCTGCAACTCCTTCATTTGCTACTTTAACCTTTTTCCATGAATCATGATCCAAACTATTTGTAGCAGCATCAGTGACAGTAGCTACACGATGCTGCCCTCTACCTTTCACTATTGCACAGGACTCACTTTCCATTATATATAAAAACAAGCTTTTAGTTGAGTGTGTACATTATTTATACTTGAGGTTTAATGATGAACTCTTGTGTGGTTTGTTTGTGTAAAATTTGTAAAACACTAATATTTTTTAATTGTAAAATTGGTATACCGTATGTCAAATGTTACATGCTTGTAAGCTATGGACCTATGGAGCTTCATCCTGCCCTGCCCATCCTCTAATGCATCTTTCTCTGTGTATGTTTTGTATATGTTTGAGTTATACATTATTAATGACTTATGCCTCCTTCTCTTACAGCCTGCTCCTATAAGATCCTGAGGTGAAATCACATGACAAGGGAGAGAGAGTGAGACAGGCTGGATGAATGGAAGATGACAGCGTGCTCTGACAGACACAGGGACACACGCAGTCATGCTTCTCTCCCTTTGCTGTGGCGTGTATTACCTCAACTGCAGTCATAACGATGCAAGAGCAGATGAGAGGAGGAGGGAGGAGGATGGTGGAGGAGTGAGACAAGCAGGGCGGGGCTGCTGAGTGACGGAGTGGGAGGCAGGAGAGGGAGGAAGCTGCTCAACAGACGACCAAGGAGCAGAGGGAGGAGGAGGAGGAGGAGGAGGAGGAAGAGAGAGAGTGTATCCACAGGACGTGAGAGCCGGCAGCAGAGGAGGGAGGGGGGTCTTCCAGACTGGATGGGCCCAGCGATGCCTTGATGGAGTATGGGCCAGGTTTTAGGATTCTCCCACTGCCGTGAGTCTGCTTTTGTTCCACTGTTTCCATCTGTGTTTACTGTGTGGGAGGTCTGCATTTCTTTTTTTTCTCACTATGCCATCGTCATACGTGCATATTCCAGCTCAGCATCTTTTCTAGCTATCTGCTGTAAGCATCGTGTTAGCTCAGCCCCCCCCTTACTCCCCTCCCCATCCTGCCTACTCTCCATCTCTCTTTCCTGTTAATAAACACATGGCCCGAATGGATGGATGCAGTGCAAAAAGGAGACATATTCTGTTGTTGTTGTTGTTGTTACCTCCCTCCCATTGATCTGCAGATGTTTATGTGGTTGTGTGCGAGCAGGCTTTGCAGGCAGCATGTCAGGAGTTGTTACTCCCTGAAAGCTTTTGTTGTGCTCTTATATTTGTGCTTTATTTCATCTTTTTGTCACAATATTCACCATCACCTCTACTTTAAATTAGAGTTTAAATTAAAGTGGTTTATGATGCTTTGCATGTGCAGAAGAGAATACGCTGCATTCTTTGCTCTGCCTAGGGGTTGATTTATCAGCTAATGTGATGCTGGCTATATAATGTAGTGAAGGCCTTTACTGCTGCCACTTTACATCATAAGGAAATGAGTCTGTATTCACTGACCTACAGTAAGCCCCTTTATTCTGACATTGATATAAACATAGTATTATGTTTAGTGGCATGTAACGTTACCTTGTGTAAAGGTTAAAAGTTATTGATTACCTTAAGTGCCCATATTTTAATGTGAAATACAAAGGAGTACATCCAGTACAGTTCACTGTAACTTTTGAAGATGACTCATAACAAAGTACTGCAGTGTTTGTGGGAGCCTTTATGCCTATTAATCATTTCACATGAAGTTCACTTACATTAAATGAGAGGCACATGTGAGACGGTGGAAGAAATGTGTTGGCAGCATGTAAAAGCAGCAACAGTACATTTATATTTCTGTCCTTTGCTACAGCACGTTTACTAATGGATTTATGTAAACTGTGGACTGTTTTCTTGCAGAGGAATATGGCTCTGTGGCGTCCACACCAGACTCAACGCCTCCATGCACCGATGGTAACGGAGCAAAACACCTGACACTCTGTTCATCCACTGAGAAATACTCACAACATTTATAAAAGAAGAAGAGATTCCTGCTTCCTGAAAGTCTTTCTTTTGAGCTTAACGTTAGAAGAATACATTCGTAAACCTCTCTCACCTTTAAAACACTAGCAGTGAAAATCCACCGGGAAAACACAGGAGAACATTTTGATCACAGACACATCTCGGAAGGAGCAATGTTTATGAATTTATCAAAGAGGGTTTCATTCACTTTAGATGTCACACCCTTTTGTCACAGACATCAAATGACACACCTGGCTGCTTTCATCCGACATTTTTCAATTTTTTAAAAGCAAAATCTCGCTCCCTATATGAAACTGAACTAATACACAATCGTCTCTATAACTGAATAAACTGCCATGTGTTTTAAATTGCTCTTCTGCTCAGAGTGTGTATTGTTTATCTACATATTTTCTTGCTTTGTCTAGTGTCTGTATGTGACTACATTTCTTTGTTTTTGTCTCCATTCAGGTGGAAACGAGGAGTCCGAGATGTGTGACCTGCAAACAGCCAGGGAATGGTCTGATGACGACGATGGGGGAGATGGGGATCCAGACGATGATGAGGGACTGGCTTCATCCCCGTCTATCTGGGGCACGCCACGTCAGAACTCCTTCGAGCTGACTTTCTCTTACATCGCCATCGCAGAGCCCGAAGCGGTAGGAGCCTCACGACACCACCGTGACCGACGCAGGATCGGCTCTCGGGGAAGTCGTACTCCTTTGATCCGCACGGACACCCTGGAAACACTGTTGGACTCGCCCGATGTTGACTGGGACCCTCAGGCTTTCCTCAGTCGTGAGGAAGAAGAGGAAGCGTCAGAGAGGAGAGAGCAGGAGAGGTTAGAGGCGAGGACGGTGAATGCAGCGGTGAGGAGGGAGCAGCACAGACAAACTGAGACTATTACAATCCAGCCCTCTCCCCAAAATCTGGACCCAGACACTGAGGGGACAGACACAGGAATCCAAAGAGAGGAGACTCTGAGCAGTCTGAATGTCCAGCCTCCCTCTCCATCCCCATCCTCCCAGCATCAGAGCCCCTCACAAATTCAGGGTGAGAAACAGGAGGAATGTGTGAAGAAGTTGCTTCATTTCACAGTGGAAGATTAAAAGTGGATGCTCACGATGCCCAAACAAAAGACCCCTTTGTTCACTTAGTGATAGCTTCTTAACAAAAAAAAAGTGCAATTTGTTCAACTGAGGCGTATTTTAAAGTAGTCTGCAAAGTGCATTTGATGATTTACAGTTCTACTCTCATGAGGTTGCTGTTGATTCTGGCTATCAACATACTAAAAAAATCTTGCCAGATATGTCTCAAACTTATCGTCTGAATAATAGTTGCAGGATTGTGCTTCAGGATTGCATCTTAGCATGAAGTTTAAATGACGTTGTTCAGCAGTTTTATCATTTAAACAGGAACCACTAGTTGACATATTGTTTAGACAGATCCCACAGTGACGATTGCATGATGTTGCTTTGACGCTTGCAGACCTGCCTGTCTGCGATCATTAGTGTCAAATCATGATCAAATCAATTGTCAGTGACACTTTTATTCTGCAATTCCTTTGTGGGAGATAGGTGTCATATGTTTGCTTGTGTCACACCTGAAAGAGTCCATGAAACTACTACACACATCATGACATTTTATTCTTGGATTTGTTAACATGTATAAGCAGCTCGCCTTTTTTCTTTGGTCCAAGCTGATTCATTTAGATGTGAAAAGATACTAATCCAAGGTACAGTCAGCTGTAGTTTTAGACATTATATATATTGTTAATTATAACTTTCTTTGTATTCTATAAGTTGTAAATATGCAAGAAAACTAAGAAATGTATTGACTTAAATCTGG
This sequence comes from Larimichthys crocea, assembly GCF_000972845.2. Taxonomy (NCBI): domain Eukaryota; kingdom Metazoa; phylum Chordata; class Actinopteri; family Sciaenidae; genus Larimichthys; species Larimichthys crocea. Next base: position 17,054,668 of record NC_040017.1, on the reverse strand, counting down.
AACCACAACTCAAATGTTGCAGTCATGAACACTGTGGTTTTAAAAATGTGATTTAATACCTTTTTATTGGTAGTTTAAGCTCAAGTTAAGTATGCACAACATGTCAGTGATGATGTCATCATGACAGTGACATCATCTTCTTTTTCCCGGCAGCAGCAGCAGCCTCACCGACCCCCGAGCCAGAGTCTCCTGTCACCAGGGAAACCATTTCAGTCAAGCTGCTCACATCTGTGCGACCCAGAGGCTCAGCATCCTCCTCGCCTGCTGCCATTGGTCAAAACTCTCAGGAACAGCTGGTCAGCGATCACTGGTTTTCAGCACTTAACCTATCAGAAGACCCGAAAGTATGCATCTACATAGCAGGTACATGGCTCACATCTGTACTGTTAAATATTCTCAATCTTCTGAACCAACGACCGCCCTTGCCTCCTCTCTTTGTTTTGTTGCTGAGCGAGATATTTCTTCGAGCTCATTAATCAATATCTAAATAGAGAAAATATCAGATTTCACTTTCAGCATGGACCACCGAGAGCAGGCAGACAAAGATAGGACACCCACCCGCCCCGGAAGTCCTGACTGCTCATTGTGTCTCCATAGTAACCCTCTCTCGGGATTTCAGGAATGATCGGCTAATTGTGGGGAAAAGCATTCCTGGCATTCGCTCGCTTTTTTTGGACATCATCACTGCTGATGTCAGAGTGTATCACTGTTTGACACATGCACACAGAGAAAGGTAGACAGGTGTGTGTGTGTGTGTGTGTTTATGTGTGTGTGTCTATATGCGTGTGTGTCTGTATGTGTGTGTTTGTATGCACAGCTTCTTTATATGCAGATTTATGGGAGTTGGCGAAACAGAAAGCGAGAGAGAACATCCTGTCTTCCAACTTGATGGCATTTTAAGTGGATCTTCAGTCAGAGTAGAGCTCAGTCTTATTTTAGTGGATGTGGGGGGGAGTAAACCCTCAGACCGCTGATTAATGAGTGGTCAGGCTGTTGACAGAGTTTAGGGTGTCCTGAATAAGTAGCATGCATGCTATCCATTGGAGCGTCCTTTTTCTGGTGTATTACTTTTTTTAGGGGCCACATATCAAACCTCGGTGCTTTTGGCCACTGAAATGTGGCTTCTGCGCAGAGTACCAAAAAAACTATCAGATATCAGTAGCTCACATTCGATGTGTGGTCAGATTCAGAACAAAACAAAAGAATTTCAAGAGCTTAAAGTAAATTTTGTCCAAATGTCCTGAAAACTTTGCAGACCTCTGAATCACTACCAGTATCTGGAAACTTTGCATCAATTCAAAAATAGATGGATAAGACATTAAAACAAAATTGCAGTATTGGTATTACTTTGTTGCTGAGCATACAGATCTCCTCTTTGGAGGTTTTACGTGAAATTGACTATATTTTACCACCACTCATCTATTAATTCTCAGTCATGTTTGCACTGAAGGTGCAGGTTTCGCTGGGTGACATAACAGAAAATGAACCCTTGCTCTCCTGTTTCAGGAGTTGGATGGCACATGAGCATGAACACGACTCTTTATAACCTTTAGAGGAATGCCATAAATTAATTCTGCTTCAGACTGAACTTTTGCTTTAAAGATCTAGATCTGGTGATTTTTGAGAGTATTGTGTGATTGTGTTGTGAATCATCTCTTTATGTGTGAATCTCTTGGAGTCTTAAAGAGTGGTGGGCGGTGCTGTGAACAAGATTATTTTGGGCTGTCAGGACTTTGGACTGCTGAGCGAGCAGGCGGTGGCCAAAAACAGCTCAGAGGGGTGAGGGGAGCACAGCGGGCCAGAGAGGGACAGAGGGTGTAAAGGGGAAACACTGGATCGGCAACCAAAATGGCCAGCAAATGTGAGAAAGGTGAGCTAAAAGCAAAAAGAGGATAATTTGAGACAGTCCACGTATGCAGACGATGTGTAGGTATTTGTTTACAGTCGTTAACTGACAGGTAGCTACTGCAAAGAGTGTTGGCTTTCAGTGAAAGGACAGAAGGCAGAAAAATAAGCTATAGGCTCAAGTGTGCAGGAGGGGAAACCTTTAGTAGTGGACTGTTGAGATTTGTGACTTTGGCGCAGTGGTGGGAAAGCCGGACTATCAGGGGACTGAAGGTGGGAATTGAGCGGATTTCTCGCCTCTCTGATTATTTTACAAGCAGAGAGTCTCAGGAGACGGCAGCTTCTGTCAGCTAGAGGTGTGTTTGGCTTTTAACTGATGAGCTGCTCAGATGTAGCAGGGTATCAGTGGCCTTAATTTGAATTAGCAACAGCCATTCAAATGAGCATAAACTGTCCTCTCGGGTTGTGCTTTTTGCAGATAGCTGTTGTTGTGGGTCATAACTTCATCGACTTGGTTACATTTTAGTGCTTCCTCTTTGAGCTGGCGCGAGCAGAGGCCGACTCTAGCACTGGACATATTTAAACTGGTATGACCCCGGTCAAATGGAATGGAGGTTTAAAATGACAAATTACATAATGTCAGGCTGGTTGGCGTAAGTGTCATGTGATTGGTCGGTTAATTGGCTTGTTAATTTGCAGATTGATTGCTTTATTAGATTACTGATTGTCTCATGCAGTCACTCCCTCAGTGCACATTTACATAACAAGTAACTTAGTCAAACGATTAGTACACTAAGATAAATTCTGCTGGTTTGTGTAATCAACAATGTCTTAATATTTTATTCCAGCAGTTAAAATGTGCTGGATAGTGGCTGCAGCTGAGTGATAACTGCCTCCTGATTAGAGGTAATTACTCCTCGCTGATAACTCCTGAACTATGTATGATAGATTTAGTTGGGGTAAGTTATAGATCCAATAGAAAGAAACAAGTCCTAATTCCCCCTTAGGGCGCCTAAAGGCTGCAGTGTTTATTACACCCAACCATACAAAAATCTGTGTTTTCTCCCACAAGTTGTAGATAACAGCAGTTTATGATGTTTGTGACAACTTGTGTTGTCTTTTAAGAAACAATTTTAGGTTTTTGGGGGAATACAGTTACTTGTTTTCTTGCTGAAAGTTAGATGATCACTCTTGTGTCTGTCCATTACAGTAAATATGAAGACAGTTAGCTTAGCTCACCATAAAGACTGGAAACATGTAACAAAAACATGTTTGTTTAAGTTGGACAAAAAAAAAAAACAGTGTAAATATGACAAGAAATAACAGACCACCAGTGGACAGTGCCCGTGTTTTTAGATGCCGTTGTGTGTTTCATGTGTCTGTTGTTCATAGATTAGAGTCTTCGTGACATTATTCGCCTGCCCTGACACTATGTGCTGATTGACCCTGTCCCCGAATGACAGCAGCACAAACAAACACAGCGGACAGGTGTGTTTCAGGGCCATCATGGATATTAATTGTGCGCAGTGATGCGTATAAATAAACCACCTTCTGTCAGTACACCTTATTCAAACTCTGAGGCTTAGCATTTCACTGAATGACAAGCACAAAAAGATGTGCCCGTCTGACAATGCTGCATCACACAATGTATCTTGTAATTACACAACACTACGTGCTGTGTGCTATACGTTTATGGTTGTCCACTTTTTATAACATGTTTTTATCGGTAAAGGTTTTTACGGAAAAAGGAAAATCTCAAGCTAGATCACAGAATCAAATATTTTTTTTTGTATATATTGAAGTTGTCCACTCTTGTAAAGCTCGACTCTATGGATGCCACAGTCTCCACGACAGCTGTTGCTGGGTGACAGGGAGAGACACCGACGGTGTGGGAAAGGGGCTGCTGACGGTCTGATGTCTGTCGGCAGGTGCTGTGAAAGGCTACGTTTAAATTCTGCTCGACCGTTTGTCTCCCTCTTTCATCTGAGGGCTAAATTTAGCCCAAGCCGGAGCCTGACGTGTCCTGGTAGCGGCACCATGTGTTCTCTTATGCTGAAGGCTGGAAATCCCTTTCTGCCTCATGCCCCCTTCCTGCCTTTCACTTCTCTGGCCTTTCTTCCCCTTCCTACATAACTATATCAGAACTGCTGTAGCTTCCTGCCAATCTTCCTCTCTCCAGATCCCCTTGAAAAATGAAAGACCTTTTGGAAGGGCTGGAGTGATGTTGCTGCAGCTGCTATGTGAAAACCAGGAAGGATGTAGTAACTCACAATGCTGTCAGCTGCTTGTTAAACATTAAACCAGCTTGAGTTTGCTTGGTTTTCAGCACACGTCTGACCTGAGCATCTCTGGGACTATTTTATATAAGTTTGTTTGATATGGTATTAATAGTATGTAAAAAATTCAGGATCCCCCCTTGCTGCAAAATCTCCATTCAAATGCAGTTATTCAGATTCACATGTCTGATAATCTACACTGTCTCAACAGCAACTTCTTCACCTTTCTTTTCTTGTCCTTTTCCTCCCTCCACTCTCTTTGTCTTCCAGCGATGGACCTGATCTACTGGAAGGAGACGGAGCGAACGGGCATGGTGCTGACAGGGTTAGTGGTCGGCCTGCTGTCCCTGTTCCAGCTCAGCATCATCACTGTGGTCTCCACAGTTTGCCTCGCTGTCATGTGCTTCACCATCTCAGTACGCATCTACTATCAACTCCTCTACGTCCTCAACTGGGGCGATGGAGAACACCCCTTCAAGTAAGAACAAGGAGAGTGGTCAATGACACAACACACAGAGGTGGATTCATCCCATTCGGTCACAGTGTTTCCAAAACAAGCTTCCTGGTCCAGTGTATATGATCTTCCTTTGATTAAACAGCTTTTGCTGCTTTTTCAGATTTAGTTGCTCTCTGTGTTTACATCTGATAGTAAAATTCAAAGCTCCAATTATTATTATTAACATTGGGGTGTTTCTGTTAGCAGAGCTGAGGTTAGACAATTTTAAAAAATAAGTCTTATAGTAATAAACAACATGCTCTGTTCATGTATGTGTGCTTCTATTAAATATGTGTTTCATTATGATAAAAAGCCCATTTGAAGTTCTTTATTATTTATTGCTCCCTATGTATGAAGTCACAGCTGCATAGACTAATATTAATCATAAAAGTCTGGTGGTGAGCCAGCAAATTGAAAAGCATCATGACCTCTAGACACTGCAGCCAAAAAAACACATGAATCATCGTGTTGTTAAATAGAATAAATCTTCCTGTTTATCATCAGTGCTTCTATCTTTCTGTTGTGTCGTTTTCTCTCAGGGCGTACTTGGACCTGGACATCAGTTTCAGTGGAGAGGACGCCCAGCTCTATATGCAGAAAGCCATCGTCATGGTTCTGTCTGCTGTTGACAGTCTGAAGGGACTCATTTTTGTGAAAAACGTCTTTGAGTCAATCAAGGTGAGCTAAGACAGCCAATGAAGTTTGTGTGAGTGTGTGTGTGCAGGCTCTTACTCTCTTAATGACCCGCTCACAGAGATTTGCTTCATCTTGTCCAGAAGCTCTCTCCCTCATTAACGCAAACATCAGTCCGTCTCTACATTCTCATCATTTTTCTCCATCATCTGTCATCGTCCTCCTTCCATCACTGGAGATGACGGCATCGCCATGCCAACCGTCTCTCTCATTATGCTAACTCAGAGCTGAAGACTCTGCTCCTAAATTAAGGCAATATCACTGACGGCAACTGTCAGCCAGAGTGACATATTTCTGGTAATCATGTGGAAAGCTAACAATCCCTTTGGAAAAAAAAAAAAACCTTTCAAATAAATTGGATCTACTTCCTGCTAACAACATAAAAATGTGGCAGCCGGCCTCGCATTTCTAATCTGTGCTCCTCCGCCCAAAACATTTTAATGCTTATCAAGCCTAAATAAATGTGTCGGTATAGACTGACTGTATGTTGCTACAGTCTACATGATAGTTCATGATGACACAAATACAGAGAGAATCATAGATCAGTTTAACCACGAATTAGACAATGAGTTCAAATTAATCTGATTAAAATAATAGAATCATGACAATATATTGTCATAATGCTGAGTCCACTGCAGCCTATCAAAACCGAGAAATATTCCGTAAGACATGAAATTAAACTTGACAAAATGCTAACTATGATTGTAAGTTCATTTCTGCTCATTTCCTTCAGTGACTGCCACTGGTATAAAAGAGTGTGCATCAAATATCATTAAAACCTAAGTCAGCTCATCCCTAATATAGCTATGACATTTCTTTAATCAACAGCAGCAGTTTAGGACTAGAGAGTCTAAACACATTTACAGTAAACGGTGGGTCGATGTGAGTTAACTGAGCCCTAAATCCCGGGCTCAACCCTGACCTGGCCGGTATGTGACATGATAAGGTACGCAGAGTCGCCCGGATTCTCTTTCCATTTGAGACAGGGGTGTCTCGTGTCAGAGCCACACTGGATGGGTGCTGTGACACTGTGAGATATAAGGGGAAACACAGAGACCCATATTGGGAGTCTTCATATTTGGAGCTCTTTCTTTTCTGCATCGAGGAGAAAATGATGTCATCTTATGGAGTCATGATTTACTGCTTTCTAAAATAATGAAATTAAAACCACATGGAGCGGTGCTGGAGGGTCTGCTTGACATCTCCACACATCGTTGATCAGAGTTTGACTCTCTGCTGCTGTTCCTCTCTTGGTTTTAGCTGCTGGTTCTGATGTACCTTGTGACGTACCTGGGAGACCTGTGCAATGGCCTTACTCTGCTCATCATCAGTAAGAAACAGATATTACCTGCTGGGAACCTACAATATTAACATACTCTAAGGTAGTCAGGTTAACTACTCTACTTTTCCTCTTCCTTTTTCTCTAGGTGTGATCGCTCTCTTTTCTCTGCCACTTTTCTATAGACAACACCAGGTAACACTCTCCTAATTAATCCCTCCTAGTTTAATAGTGCTTTATTTCCATCTCCATACACATTGTATTTTCTGTTATTTCACAGGAGCAGGTGGACAGCTACATTGCAAAAATCCAGGCCCACATTGACAACATCAAGGACACGTGAGTATACTGCCACCTTCTGGTATAATGTTGTCATTAGCATTAGTCTACAGGTATTTTGTTACTGAGGCAGCGGTATGGTGGCCCTGAGAGCTCACTGCAGCTTAAGAAAACTCATGCAACTAGACAAAGCACAAACAAATACAGAAATACTGCAAGGAGCTTCGCAAAGCTTGAAAGCATGTTTGCATTTAGTGTCCCTATAATATGGTAAAATGGCCTCTAAATTAAGTACAAACCATTTGATGAGGTGGCTACTGGGATGTCCTTTGTGTGGAACACACATGCCTACCATCTGGTAGCATGGCATAATAGGTATTGAGACAGACCTACACAAGTAGTAACTATTCTTGTCTTTCTTTTCCACAGCTTTCAAAGACTTGCCCACGGTGGTGGCCCTCCTCCTGACCCAACTCCCGGTGGCGCCAAACCCCAAAAGCAGTAAACACTAATGGACAGGAACTTAAAGAAAAGCTCCCAGAGTTACAGGCTGTCACTCAGATGTCTTACCCAGCAGTCTGTCCCAGAGAAACTGGGCTCCAGTGACTGGGGAAGGGAGGTTACTTAAACAGACAACGATGAGGAACACGCATGGTACTTTATACTCTTAACTGTATGTAAGTTATTGGGTTAGAGGTTGGGGTTTGGGTTAAATCATAATCAAGATGTATGAATCCTGAATGAGACTGTTGCTGCTGACGTCGGAAATGGAAAGATTCAACGACACAGCTTGTCTTTAAGGTCTCTTGGAAATATTCACTGTTTTTTAATCTATAAAAATGACTCTAGAAGTGTCTTAGACGGTCGAGAGCTGTAGTCCAAATGAGGCACTAAGACCAAGAATGGGAAATTCCCACACCGACAGCTAAAAGGGAAGTGAGTTGTTAAGGTGATATGAGTGAGGGGACAAAAACAAGGGTCATCATTACTCACTGCAGCATAAAACTGGCAATTATGGCTGCATGTGTCAGCACATGTACTTGTCTAAATGCATATTCATTCTCATGACAGTTTATCTGTGCGTATGCATGTGTGAGTGTGTGTGTGTGTGTGTGTGAGTGTGTGTGTGTGTGTGTGTGATTCATAGCATACAGCTTGCTGAAATGAAACCTCAAAGCAATTAAAGTCACATTTCTTCTTTATTTTCCAAAATGTTCTGTTTCTTCTCATCCACACAGGCATTCACTTTTATTCATTTGAGGGTTTTTTTTTTAATTCTTGGCTATATTTTCTCACATTACTTCATTGCTTACACCACTTGGTGCTGCATTTCTTCATTCATTGACGTAAATGAGAAGTTGAAACATGATATCCAGAGAAATAGAGATAGATTCTTCTGCTACGAGTTCAATAATTATGATGTATGATAAATGAAATGAAATCCCTTAACAGGAAGTTCCCCATTGTAGAGAGCATCAGAGGTACTTAAGGTGTCAGTGTTCGTTTTAGGATCGGATGATACAAAAAGTGCTTTCAGATAGATATCCTCTCTGAGCTCTTAATGTGATGTGAGGGAATGTGGGAGTGAAATACAGCAGGTGCCTTTCTAACTGCAGGTTACAGTGCATGATCTGATTCACAGTACTTACAACTGCTGACAACGGCTTACAGCGACTTCTCCTCCCGTAACAAACCACTTCTCCTTACCTGACCATTGCCTTCCTGAGAATGGTGTTTTGTACGTGTACAATACTTGTGTGATAGTACATGTGTGCCATGACAAGGTATCTTATACAGAATTGTAAGTAGATCAATTTTAGGAATAATAAAATTATTCAGGATACTCCGCAGCTCGCGTCTACATTTCCCTTTAGTGCTTGCTTTAAAAGCTCTCACCAAAATGTGTCTCCTTTCTATGCCTTATTATTGCATAATTTACACGTGTGCTGAAACTCAGACGCGATGGCCCATTAGCCCTAGACATCATGTGCTACTTGGTGTCAGACCTACAGTAGTTGCACACACTCTTTTCTATACTGCTGCAAATGTTGTTGTTTTTTTCCAAGAGGAACAAACAAACAGAATGATGATAATAGTGACATTTAAATCCCTGATTTCCCTACCTTATCCTCACAGCTTAACCTGTACAAAAAGATTCATTCACTGAGATCGGTCTTGTCAAACTATATTTACAACACAAAACTGCTGTTAATATAGTCAAACTCATTGTTTTCATATCACATGTTTGGGTTTTTATATTTGCTGTGCGGATGAAAGATTAAATCAAATCCAAACTGGAGTTTGTTTAGTTTATTCCATGCATTACAGCAGTATGCAGATAATTTTGTACTTTAATTTTAATCTTGGAAAAATAAACACGCTGAAAAGATAATACAGGTGTATAGTGACTATTTCAGATAGAGGTAGGTTTTCAAAATGTTAGAGAACAGGACAGAGAAAGCACAAATACAGATCTTGTTATTGTTGAATTCCCAAAACTAAAGTTAAACTGATGTTTCAGTAGCAGTAATATGGTCCCCACATTTATATAAATTGCACTGTAGGGGTAAAACAACTAAATGCAATTGCAATTACTTTGATAATGGTTGAAATAATTTTTCATGTAAAACTGCAAAAAAAACAAAAAAACATTTTGTGGTTCAAATTTCTGAAACATGAGGATTTACGTCTTTTCCTTGTGATTATTATTTAAATAACTTTATTTATTTCCAAAATGTTGAGGAAGTGTTAGACAAAACAAACATTGTGTCACTATTTTCTGGAATTAACATCTATAACCATCGCAGCCATGGTAACGTGAAACAGTAAGGCCAACACAGGTGTTACCAATGATACTAATGAAGTTTCATTTATTGCAGCAGAGCCTTTCCAGTGATAATTAGTATAACTGGAAACACCTGCGTTGATCCGACTATTTCATATGAAAATGGCTGCTGTGAAAAAGGTCTATTAACAAAAACATAAAACAATCAAACAAATCAAATCAAAAATCAAAAGGAGATTAATTTATGAGCTTAGTCCTACATAAAAGAATTTAAAATGAGCTCAACCAACTACAGTATTTCAGTCCTGCTTTTGCATGAATGCATGAGTAATAATAATCTAATAATAAGAGTATAAAAGGGGACTTTTTTAATACAGTTTTAATACAGAACCTTTGCTAATAATAAAGTACTTTAACAGTGTGGTATTAGTACTTCTACTTCAGTTAAGGATCTGAATACTTCACACTGCCCACTAATTTGTTGCCCTGTGTGTGTTCAGATCTGAGCCACCAGGAGGCGACAAAAGTCAAGACATCACATCTTTACATTTTTCAGTGCGTCTGACAGGACTGGGAAATAAGATCACCTCAGCCACTGGACAGTTTAAAGAAACTACCCAATCAGAGGGAAAGTTACTTTTGAATATTTGTCCATTTCACAGACAAATATCCTTTTCATTGAGCCATCTTTAAATCTCGTGCTGCTGCACGTTTTTGCACGTTAGAGTCTGTGGCCACTGGCTGTTCCGTCTGGGCTCAGCTGACTACAAATTAAAGTAGGTCATGGGGTCTGGAGTGGGTTTGAAATTTCAGTACTTTATGCGTCATGTTTTAAATGGACATCAACGTTGTCCTCTTCTCACCGGTGAGGACACGTCTGGACTTGTCTACACAGGATCACGCTCAATGAACTCTTGGAAACTTCACAGTTTTTAGCCCAAGAAAATGACACAGTGCGTTATGTAGAGATTAACTATTAATATTAGATGTATAAAAAATAAAAACAGGACATCGACTGAGAGGTCTTTTCTGTTCTAATTCCCCCACAGACAGTAAGAGTAATCTTCTAGATGTTTTATCTTTTCTAAAAGAATAATATATATATATTACAGACTTCTTCCACCTGCGTCTGTTCAGCCCTCTGCTGTTGGGAGGTGAAGTGGGTGGGATTAGTCAAATCAATCTGAGGATATAACGCTTTAGACCCGCCCTCACATTGTAAACTGCAGAGTCTCAGTCTGTAGTGCTGATGGTAATCTGTCACAGTGGATTTGGCAGCGCGCAGGACAGGAGGAGAGGTTTTACGCACGAGTTCCTCTCTCAACCATAAAGCATTTGGAAAACTCCTACTAGTAGAGAAGGGGATCCTGTGTTCTCATGGTGGGTCCTTCATCTGCCCCCGTCGAGGAGAGCGCGGTGAAGTGCTGACCGATTGAATGTCACCTCCAGTCACCATGGATTACGGACGGACCATGGCCCCTCCGGTACCCCCACACAATCCTATCCCCGCCCGGCCAGGGCAGGCGCAGGAGCGGCTGCTGAAGTGCATCCTGCTTGGAGACGGAGCGGTGGGCAAAACCAGCCTGGTGGTCAGCTATACAACGAATGGCTACCCAACTAAATATGTCCCCACTGCATTTGATGACTTCTCGGGTAAGCATAAGAAAACTATTAAAATTAAATTTGCTTCATGCATTTATAAAAATAGGGAAATTATGTTATGTAGAAGGAATATAAATCTCATTTTCAGGGCTGCTGCACAAACTCTTCTAGATTTACAGATTATTGTAGATTATACATAATTATTTAACTGTACAGTTCCAGTTGAACGTATTAAAATTAGTGTTTTGGGGTAAATTCTGGTGAATGAAACTTCCACTGCAGAAGTCAATGTGTTTCTACCTGCTTGACATTCTCACTTCTTTTCCACTGAACTCTTCAACTTCACATGGTTTGACAGCACCAGCCCACTCTGCCCTTTTCTGTTATTCCACTGTTATGATAGATGTGTTTGTGTTTCCTATTATCTGCCTTTCCATCAGTGTTAATGCACATTGCCTGATGTAGCCCCGGTTTCCATTTGGCACAGTTCCACTTTCCAAACTGCCTCACTAGTCCCAGCAAGTGCTCTGTTTACTGCAAAATAAGCAGAGAGAACAGAAAAATCCACCAAAATGAGAACATGTTTCAAACTGATCAGTGTCAAAAATACATCTGTGACATGTTGATCACCTGTATTGCTTCATGGTCACATCTTCAGACAGCCCCTGCTTAGGATTTTAGAAAATCTGAAAACTTTATTGTATCTATATATGACTATCAGCTATTATTGTCATTGATGCACGAGTATAAATACTTGAAAGATTACACATGACCACATTTTATGCTTATTTAAAATGAAGGACATTGTATCCTGTAAACTGTAGTGTTTTTTTGTCATGAATCTCACTTAATTCTCTGACATTAAACTGATGAGCAGTAAAACTAACAACTTGGCCAACACAAATCCAATAAAACACTCAACGAGAACACACACCGCCCTGAGCCGAGCGCTGCCGTACAGAACAGACAGCGTCTCTGGTTCAGGGGTTTTGGATTGCACAACTCTGCCTATTGTTGTCAGCCTTGACCCGTGAGCCCTCTCCTCTATACTGGAATGGGCACATCTGTTGCAGTGGCTCAGAGGCAGAGATTGTCTTTCGCCTCGGCCTGACAGAGAGTGATTGTGTAGTTGGGGCCCGTAATGGTGATGTCATTTCTCTGTGCCCGGAATCAAGAGCGTCCACTTGAAAGCTGACTTCTGAGCAGTTACGCAATGCCACAGGTGGCACAGACGCAGGGGAGCTGGAGGCTGGGAGAGGGGACGATAAGATGGAGTTTTGGTCCAGAAAAATCAAAGGAGTATCGTATGTCAGGGATTAAGAAATGATTGCACAATGGCTGTTCTCTGTACTCCTTGCTTTTGTTAAAGCAGGGTGCTATGTTGCCTGTCCGACTACTTGAATAGTTCCAGCAAACCCTTTGATCAGGTGGTATGACCGACCACACACTCCAGGCGTATTGTAAATGTTTCCATGTGCCTGCTGCTCTGCATTGTGCTCACTCTTCTGAAAAGAATAAATGGCCCTATAATGAATCTCACTGTAAGATGACTCATCCACTTTTCCAATCTGGAAATGAGGCCTATTGGATGAGAGTCATTGAACAAACAAAATCTGCTCTGTTTTTAACCGCCCCCCCTCCCTATTAGACAACCTTGGAATGGCCTCTTTCTAAACACAACAGAGAACAAAGCTCACAGAGTGGTCCGAGTGACAGTAAAGTGTTATGGTCTCAACAGTAACTGGCAGAGTGGGTGGGCGAGACAGAGTGTGAGCTGGAAGAGCCAAGCAGGGGGTCTTTGTGTTTTCAACTGGCAGGCTTTTGTTTATTCCACATAATATTCTAGTGTGTGTGTGTGTGTGTGTGTGTGTGTGTGTTAATGTCTGAGGTGTCAGGTGGGGCTTTATAGCGCGCACAGGCTTAAAGTAATGTTGACAGCTGTGACTTATTTTCTTTGTCTGTGTGTTTCTGTGTCCACAGCTGTGGTTCAGGTGGATGGAAACCCGGTTAGACTACAGTTGTGTGACACTGCAGGACAGGTGAGTTTTTGTTTACACACAAACAAATATTGCACACACATCATTTGGGATCTACCCAATGTATGCCCAGCAAACCTCTGAACCTGTCACGTTTTAGCTATGTTGGCGATGTCCATTGGTTGGTTTGTCCACTGTTGTGGTCCAGACTGAAATATCTCAACAACTACTGAATGAAATTACATAGAGGCATTCATGATTCCCCCGAGGATGAAGCCTGATGACTTTGGAGGTCTTCTGACTTTTTATGTAAAGGCACCATTTTCCGTTTTTTAGCTTAATATATCCACGACTGGTCATGTAAAAACATGCTTACATGCTAAAATATGATTGTGAACATGGTAAACATTATACTTAACCATGTATCATTGTGAGCATGCTGGCATACTGACATTAGCATTTTTTAAGCCAATTTTAAGTATACATGCCAAACATTCGCCCTATCCAGCTACTCACATTAAACAACTTAAAATGTGTGACTGTTAGTCCAATAAAATGAACCATTTAAGCAAGACTTGATAGGGGATTTTAGGGGGTAATTTCCACTATGATAAGTGATTAACTGAGAAATAATTCAATAGTTTTATTGTAAAAAATACAGTTTCTGGTCTGCCCATGTTGCCTTACCTTCTATGTTTTATTTCTCATATGGGCCTCTTGTGTGCTATTTCAGGTAGCTCATCTGTATAGAAATTACAAAATTCCTGGACTCTGCTGTCGATCTTCATCTAAATTATAATAACATTGCTCCATAGGATAGGATGCAGTGACAGGGTGCTGAAGGAGAGGTAAAATCCCAAAGGTTAGACTCGAGGTGATGATGGAAAAAGAATAAAAAATTCCTCCCTGTCTGTCTGTCGTTAAGGACATGGGTGGTACAGGGAGTTTGCAAAATGTATTGACTCATTAGTATGTTAGGACTTTAGGGCAATGTTGGAAGGAACAGGTTGTGAAAGAGTGTTTTTATTTTCCCTGAAGCATATGTGGTTGTTTCATAATCCTGCTCAATAGGACCGTGCCCTGGGAGCAGCATATTTGACATTCACAAAAGCTGCGAGGGCACTGCCAGTTCTCCAAATCAAAGACAACTTGGCTATAAAGTGGAACGAGGCATTTGAACAAGCCCCTAATATGTGTAAAAACATCACAGCATGTTGCAAGCTGCACGCACACATATGCACACCCACACGCACACACATGGACAAGCTTGGGCAAATACGGGCAGATAAAAGTCGGCACTCACTTACTGAACTCATGCAATTTCATAAAAGAGGAGCTTGGGCCAGACACAGGTCGGGGTGTGCCAACAAAGAGAGAGAGAGGTAGAGAGTGAGTGAGACAGAGAGAGTCAGAGACAGAATGAAAGCAACAGTCTGGAGAAAAATGATAACAGCTGCCGCCAAAGCCGATAAACAAAGTTGCTCCTTCCTCCAAGATGTTGATGTCTGTATATTTGGCGTCATCAGATTGCAAAGCACAGCCAGAGCTCACAAGTTGATATGTATCCACTGGATTGCGTGCGCTTTAAATCACTGATAGTTTCTGTAGATTTGGTCGTACTTTAGAATCACGTGGAGCTGGCAAAGAGCAATGTTTAGGCAGAAGGGGATTAAGAGGTGTATGCTGGAAAGGAGATGGTTAAGAAAAAGAAGGAGAGGTTTGTGTCAGGTTTCTGCCAACCTTAATCTGTGTATTCAAGGGTGTGTTAGTCAAAACGGTGTGACTCCAAAGTGTTAATTTAAGAGCTTTACTGGAGATGACATATATGAGTGGGCAGGGCTTGTGTATACTGTATATTAACACAATAGGAACACCATTTATTGAATGGATATTGGCACAATTCCCTTTTCTGAGTGAAGCAATTACTTAAAGTACATTAGTGTGTGGTCAGTCTGGGTGAGAAGTGAAGGGAAATACTTGATCACAAAGTAAAGATTTAGAGCTAGATGGGAATTTTTTAAGATTAATTTGCTTGATGTTTATAAATCATGCTAATCACACCTCTGTTTATGTCTCCTTTTAGGATGAGTTTGACAAACTCCGTCACTTCTGCTACAGCCGGACTGACGCCTTGCTGCTCTGCTTCAGCGTGGTCAGCCCTGCGTCCTTTCAAAACGTCTGGGAGAAGTGGGTCCCTGAAATCCGTCGCCGCTGCCCCCTCACGCCCATCCTCCTCGTAGGCACGCAGTGCGACCTGCGGCAGGACGTCAAAGTGCTGATCGAGCTGGCAAGACGGAGGGAGAGGCCGGTGGCGGAGGAAGACGCCAGGGCGCTGTCGGAAAAAATCGGGGCAGTGACGTACATTGAGTGCTCGGCGCTGACACAAAAGAATCTGAAGGAGGTGTTTGATGCGGCCATCGCTGTTGGGTTACGGCACTCTGACAGGAGAGTGAGGCGGGAGAGGAAGGTCCGCAGCACAGCTGATAAGATGAAGATGCTCTCCAAGTCCTGGTGGAAGAAGTATGTGTGTGTCCAGTAGGGAGGGAGGAGATTTTCCTGTGACTGATGATAAAACTGGAACTGCTGACTTTTTCGTGTGAGACTGAGTTGGATAGACTATTTTTACATTCACCTGCACGACCCCAGATGTCGCGGCTATAATGACTTTAATTTGGTGAAGAAGCAACAGCTCAACAGAGGCAGAGTGTCTCTGTGAGCTGCAGAGGTGTTGCAGGTTTGGAATATTTTCACTTTCACCAGAAGAAAATCCATTTGTTGATGCCTAAAAGACAAAGAGCATTAAGCTTTAACCAGTGTCTGCTCCTTAGAGCCAGTCTGAACTGTTCAATATGACTGAGATCAGCATTCATCCAAAAGTTATGGAGCTATTAAAGTTTCTGGCACATGGACTACATATCACACTGTCCAAAGGAAATGTGAGCTGATTTGGAGGAGAGACGTTCAGACAAATTTTATGTACTAAAAGTGTACTCCTCCTATGTTTCTGATTTGATACCCTCCTATAACAAAGTATATTATTTTATATGTTCTACACTGTAATTAAGCCCCCAAACACTTCTGTTAGATTCTTTTTTTATTCACTGAAATCACAACATGAAGTTAATATAAGCTGATTAGCTTAAATGCCCAATCAAAGATGCAATAATTCTACTGTCCAAAGTCAAAGTCATGCACCTTGTTTTCTAAATCAGAACTTGTCAAACTCTTTTGGATTACAATCACATGTAAATGAGTATAAATTCTTTAAAAAAAATATATGAATTCTTCGGGATGTAAAGCGGTTTTGAACATGTTGTAGTCCAGCCATTCAGTTCTGTAGGGACTTCTCTACGCCGGCTTGCGTCTGTGCCACATTTTGAAGTGTTGATACAGTTAGAGGTCTGTAAGCTCCTCACCAAAACACCTATTACATTTGACTGATGCCACAAAAACATTAACAGAGTACACAGAATGCCTATTAATGCTGATTACCCAACCTATACTGGATCACACATACTTGCTGTAGGTTTTGGAAGTTTTAGTTGACTGAAAAGTTCCACCTGAGTTGAAGCCACTTTGATAGTTTTAACAGTTTTACTGTTACAAGCTTTCAGCAATACATTGGGTGGTGCCACTGTACATTGCACTTATCACACACAGTCTGAACACATCACTGAAGTCTTGCCATGCAATGGCCTTTGGACCAGTGGTGTGAGTTAGATATAGGGCAGGTAAATGCATCCACAGTGCTTGAGATGTAGGTTTACTCAGTCACTGAAACCGAAAAGTGGCTGCACTACCCACTGGTTTGGATGATCACAGGGTCTTTCTTCGTCATTGTATTCAGGGGCCTTAAACAGATAATTATCCGTCTTTGTCGGTCAGTATATTGGAGCTCTCTCCTCGTTTGAAATGATAACAGTAAATGAGGTGAAATCATCAAAGAGACTGATTCTATGTTTGCTTCTTATTTTTCAGAAGCCTGTCATTCAGCTCTGTCTATTTATCTGTTCCTTCTGGGCCAATAACTGATCAACAGCAATACAGAGCAGATGTATGAAATATTGTATGTCATTATGTATGTTACATAGTAATCATTTATGATGTTTGTAATGTCATCAGGATAAATCTCTGTGTACATATATAAGTGACTCAGTCATTGGCTGTGCTGTTCAACTCTAACTGGTACTTAACAGTACGTGGGTTGGTGTCTGAGAGCAGTTTGTTGAGCTGTATGAGCGGAACAAAATAAAATGTGAAATATTATTTACAACTCACTGTTGACTCTTTCATGGCGATATGTTATCTCGGTTGTCACGCTGCGGAGAAAATTACACGATGATAAGAGTGGAGGAGTGTTTGTTACATGCTTTCTTATGTCAAATGCTGCTTGAATATGAACATAAGTTTTGACTGGTCTCATATTTTTTGTGTTCTGCCAAAAGAAAGGGAGACCTAGTTTTCAGATAAAAATGTAGGTTAGTAGGCTATTGCCAAAAGTGTACCTCAAGTGGAAAAACAATGAACTATGTGAAAAAGATTCTCTATTTGTGGACTGAGGGTGATGTTTATTACAAAAGCCTGAAAACCTACTTTGATGCATATAAAAATACAAGCTGTGCCCAAAATCCACTATTTAGTTTAGTTGACTTTATGAGGAGGAGGATATTAAATTTAACACAACTACAAAACTATCAAAGATGGTCAAGATTGTTTCCATTGTGGTCCTTGTTAAACATAAAATATACCAACCATGCTCGCTATCTTTGTTGTCTGAATGTCTATTACGAAATATTATACCCTATATTGTTGTCCCAAATTATCCCATATCGCAACATAAAAAGTAGTGTAAGATTGATGACCACTACCCAAGAGCAAACTGCATTGCTAAGAGAGAACAAAATAAAAGTTAAATATACACAGTGCAATGCTGGATGAGTGATGACATGAGCAGTATTTTAATTCATGTCAAGTGATTCACTACATAGTCCCTTACATACAAAATGTCCTATATATATAGTATTGTGTTCTATATAGTGTCCTATGAGCAGTAAAATGTGAATAAATAAACAATCACAGACACAGACGGTGTCTAACATTTACTGAAAACTATATTTTTACGACGCTGCGAAAGAGTTAAATATGACTTCAAAGATTTTGCCTCAGAGGTTTTGTCGGCACCAAGACTTCTAACTATGCAGGATCAGATGATTATAATTGCCTGAAATAGGCTTTTCCTCCTATTCATAGTTACACGTCTACACCACAGTATACAACAATGGGCAGAGAATGACAGTTAGCTAGGTATCTTGTACTTGTTTAGAAGTGCTAATGATAGGGTAGGCAGCTAAAAGAGAGTTTGTGTTGTCTGGCAGACTGCAGATGAGTATGTTACTCAGCCTCAGAGTGGGTGAAACTAAGGTAAGAGTGGTGCCAAGTGGTCTAATTATGATAGTCAGGATGGCTCCACTTTCTACCAATATTTTAGCCCCATTGTTGTGCCCTATAGCAAGGCAGCCATCTTGTGAAACATCCTGTGATTTCGCATTGTGGTTTTTGTGCTTGACTGTAATACCTACCTGTCTGCTAGAAGTAAAGGGTATTGTCTGTGGTAAGGATCTTGAGCTGTCAATCATGAAACTAACAGACAAAACATATCAGGGATGAGGTCTAAACATGTTTCAAATTTCACGGTGGGATTGTTAGACTGTGTATCTTATGCAAATGTCTCTCCGCTAATTTAACTGCTCTGCTGAATCCAAATACCAAAACTGTCCCTGAGGTAGAAAAGTGAATAAATACTCTGCTTTATAAAAACACGAGAGCCCAGTGTAAACATATGTGGGCTATTTGCATAACCATAAATGTAGAACATGTCAGTGATTCAACATCAAGACTATGGAACTGACAAAATATTATCATTCAGTGGTAATGTAACTGTATCTGGGCCATTTCATGGTCGCAGGCTCACAGAGGCAAAGACAACATTTAAATGACCTTTGTGGCCCGATCAGTTGGTTTCCAGGATTGTGTTAGGTTGGGTAGCTGTTTGCCTCTGTTTCCATGCTAAGCTAAGCTAAGTGGCTGCTTCAGCTTCATACTGAATGGACGGATACAAGAGTGACATCAATTTTTTTTTATTTACTTTGGCAAGAAGACAAATGAGCATATTTTAAGATACACACAACAAATATTAGAATCAACCTAAAAATGATAAACTCTTCTTCATGTCTTCAAACAACCCAAACTCCCTTACTGAAACGTCCCCGCTGTGTTAGTGCTTTCCTTGGATGGAAACTGTTAGACATCACTTTTAAATTAATGTTGGGTGAGATTACGGTGTGAACTGGGTGGCCCAGTCAGCTGTGGCCCGCTTCAGCTGTAAAAACTAATGGTCGTTGAACTTTTCAGTCCTGTAAACCCATTTCCTTACGTAACATCTAAGAATCATTTAGGTAACAATTGAACTCTGACTCCACATGAAAGAGCAGCGCTGTAATCAGTTCTGATGTCTTAAAGTTGACGAGGTATTTCTCCTGCACCTTTCAGATAATTGTCAGCCTAATGACTAGAGCTAAGCCTATGGGCCTGGATTACTGAGCGACATTAATAATGTCAATCATGTCTGTAGGGTGGGAATTGATCCAGCCAGTAGAGCCTGATCCACTTTGTACATTGTCTTTAGGATTAACTGTTACCCAAGCTCTTGTAATGCAATGCAATATGTCTGGAGCCCTGATTAAAAGAC
Organism: Larimichthys crocea; assembly: GCF_000972845.2. NCBI lineage: Eukaryota > Metazoa > Chordata > Actinopteri > Sciaenidae > Larimichthys > Larimichthys crocea. The sequence continues at coordinate 17,034,689 of NC_040017.1, read as the reverse complement.
ACCCGCACATAGACTTAACCAGCGATTAAGTACAGTTCATTATTCTTGACAGAAATCTGCTTTCAAAGTATGTTTAAGACCCCAGTCTCTCTTTCTTATAAGTTACTTCAGTGACTCGTTCTCATATGTTCACAGGACTATAAGCTTTAAATCTTTGGTCTCTATGACTATGCCATGCATTTACTGAGAGGTGAGAATAGTGTAAAGGATTTAGTGTGCTTGAAATATATTGAGCCTCAAAATGTTCAACGTTAAAGCAACATTGCATAACTTTTCTACTATTAAATAACAGATTGTCATCATCAATCAATCATTTTGTTACTACACTGATGTGTAATTAGGTGAACAGTATCTCTGTCACTTTGAACTCGCTTTATGCCTGTTCTTGCATGTAACTTTTTGCTCTGGGAATGATCACCAGCGAGCAAGTATTGTGATTTACGACACTAAGTGACACACCTTCAACTATCACTAATTTTGGTGGATCATATTTTATGGGGAAATTATTTTCTGCTTTACCTGCCTTTGCCCTCCAGCTGTTGCCTATCAACTCTGTGATTTACAGATTTTCCCAATGAACATTAAAGTAAATTGCTGCAAACTATAGCTGCTGTTAGCTCAGTTTGTTAGCCGGGCTGCCCAGACTGTGAGTTTAGAGTACCAAGGGGAGTGGTAGTGTTTGTAACACTGCGGTTATGGACCACTGGGAAAAGGAGGTATTTCAGGCCCCGGAGAATGCTGACTGGGAGCAGAGCCAGAGTGTTGTGCCAGAACCAGAGCTGGGCTTCTTGCTGTTGAACTAGTAAGTAATATTACCTGGCTGGTATGTCTTGTATTGTTGCACTTGCTCGATGTTTAGTTGTCAACTTGGTTGCACTCTAAAACAGTGTAGGAGGGGCTAAATCACAAAGACATAATATTGCTTTAAATAAACAAACTGGCCCTGCTTTGGCGTCCTTTTAATAGTGCCACTTTGCCAAAATGTAAAATAGTATAGTATAATAGTAGGAATAACAAACCATAGTCTCAGTTCTGTCTGAAATCAGTGCATGGTGTTAGACTTTGAAAACCACTGACATAGACATTTTTATCATCCTGCCATGGTGTGCATCATATATTACTCCTGTAAACTTTGCTGTTGAGACACTAAAATGCTCCATATCCTGTAGGTGGTGAAGTGCGAGTTCACTGGGGTTTTAAATTCAAAAGTTCATTCAGACACACATTTTTTCTGCCCACTGTGCAGATTTTGAAACACATGGAGCTCTGAGCCGCGAGACAATAACCCTTTCAGAGGAGTGGATTTGGAGGCCTATGTGCTGGTGGAAAGCTTCAGAGTTGGTACAGTGTTCCTTTATGTATCCTTAAATCTGTCAGATTGACTACATCCTGCTCCATTGAAGTCTCATCCTTTAGAGGACTACCACTCATTAACAAAAGATACTAATGCAGTATTTACTCACAGGTGTCTAGAAACATTTAAGACATTAGGGAATGTTCAACTCAGCTCTCAAAAGCATTTTGGCATCTTTCAGGACATCATTTTTGTTTTACTGCCCACAACTTTACTGTTTTGGTTGACTCTCACCTATGGCTGTGACAATAACCGCATGACCAAGGTACTGCGGTGGTGCCTACCACGGGGATTGAGATCACTACCATCTTCACAACAGATTTTGGAGGGTCATTTTCAACACATTGGATTGCAATGCGTTTGAAGACCTCTTCTACTCTGTCTCTGATAGATCGACAAGTCAGAGACACAGCCTCTGATTAGTCATCAGACTCAACCCAAGGCATCATGGGTGTGAAAGTGGATGGCTAACGGCATTCTAACAACACCAATAACTGTTTTCAACACAGAAAAAATAAACATATCCCACATATAAAAGATCACAGAAGACATTCAGTGTTGGATTCATCATTATTGATTTAATTTACAGTCTCCAAAAAGACACTGCAGTCCAAAGCTGGATTACAATGATTCCGAAAGAGATACAATCACAGTATGATATCTTGTGATAGTACAAATAGTTGAAATTTCCTCTTGGGGTCTGAGACATAAAATAGTTTTGGTTTGAGGCTGAGGCAGCAAGTCACATGTTTTCTTTAAGTTATTGAAAGAAAATAACTCTTGTGTACCAGCTCAAAGAAGGCTTATGTTAGAAACTAAAATCACTTATTTTATCTCTATAAATACATATGTATATGGGTCATTGGTAGTCTTGTCTGAAAGCAGGTTGTTGTTTAACCTTGGTATATACTGTGGCGCTACAAACCATGATGCAGTAAACGGTACAGCAGAAACATAAAGTGAATAGAGTTTTCATCTGCAAAGTGTACAGATTACTGGGCAGAGTTTGGCTTTAACCACATAAGGCAGAATCTGCTGAAATTGAAGTTTATGCATTTATGATTAATAATATTTTGTCAGAGCTTTCTTCTCAGACTACAGCCAACAACCTGCTGTTAGCTAACACGCCTGTGGCTGCAGGAGTGGTCTGCCTGGCATTCTACAGTATGACGTTGCTCGCAGGATTATGTTTTAATAAGCTTATATAAACACCCCCCACAGTGTGGTCTCATTATGAGAAGCTAATTGAGTCGCTCTGTCCCGGGGTCATCGGGTCCTCTTTGAACAGCTCAGTGTTTTGCTATAAAGAGGCCCATCCCTGCCTCCCTCCAGAACATCTGTCCTGTGGTTTGTGGAACATGTGTCTCTTCTTCAGGCAAACTGTTTGGGCACGTACATTTTTGTATCTTTGCACTTGTCCATATACAGTATGTGTAGGTGCTTCGTTCCTGCTTCCTCCAGGTTCATTCACATTTTGAGGATAACTATGAAAGCGACTATAAACTACAGTGCCCTGCTGCTCAAGCAAATTCTTTGAAAAGTAATTTAGCCATTTGTCAACTTCACACAGTTCTTTGCCTTGTTTCACTCCAGGCTCCGACTGCTTTTACTTTTCTGGAGCCTTGCTTGTTTTTTGCACTGTCTCTATGCTTTTATACTTTATTATCTCTTTTCTTTAAACCAAGCTACTATGACAGTAACTGGGTTGAATTGCCAGTAAATGTTGGTAATCATGAGGATGAATACTTTAGACTCTTGTGATTCCCTGATTTTTCATCTGGCACCATCATCAGATCAAAATCTGAAGATTATTTTTGACCAACTCCCTGCAAAACTAAAGATAATCGAGCTACACTGTGTTCAGTGCTGATTAGATAAATGAATCCTAAATTTAAAACAATAGTACTGTAACATGCTATTCTAGCATAATAAGATGATGAATATAGGCATGTTCATCATTGTCTTTGCGGGCATGTTAGCAAGCCATCATCAGCATTTAGCTCAAAGCCAAGCCTGTCAGAGCTGCACCATGCCTGCAGACTGTTGTTTTAACCATAACCAGTCTGCATAAGTACAGCTTCACAGAGTCAATGTGGCTGTGGACTCTTGGTCTATTTTAATTGGTAACATTGGAAAGACCACATGAAAGATCTTTTTTTTCTTTGTGTTGTGTAAATACAACACGAACATTTTGAAAAAATACTGTAACACAAGTTAGCACATAGTGCCAGTTGTCTGAAGAGATCTTCTTGTCCTGTCTCATATTTTCTACTTCCCTGTTGAGTTCACAAGTAAAGACGTTACACAAGTAAGCTTCAGTCCCTTCATTTCTTTACTTTAGATTTGACTGGCTGATTTATTTTAGTGTAGTTTGCATTTGAGGTCATTGATTAAAAAAAAGAAAAGTATTGGTGTAAATTAATTTATGTTTTTGAGATTCCAATTTTCTGTCTTGTGATCGTGCCAGTCGTGACATTAGAGCATTAAACTAACCTGCAGTTGCCAGACGTTCATGCAGTTTGCTGATCCATTCACAAACACACACACACACACACACACACACACACACACACACACACACACACACACACACACACACACACCTGCATGCACTTGTCACGTGCCTTTGCCTTAACAATAAATTGTTTTCTAAAGAGGTAAACACAGGAGAAGGTTGTGTAATTTTATTGTTTATGGCTGAGCACACAGCTGAAAGATAATTAGATACACTTAGATGACAGAAGTGGCTCCATCTGTTCCTTATCTGCAGCTCTGCTACACAATAGAAGCTCACCTCCATTGACAATTGTGGTTAATAATTGACTTGAGTTATGTCAGAATTTCACACACTGTCTCTAAGGTTCAGCTGTAAATATTTTGGATTTATATTCTCCAGAGTTCAGACATGAACCAGATGCTGCATGCTTCTTGATAAGGAGAGCATCTGCTGTTTGCAGAGCGTCTCAAGTTGCCTGCGCTGCACTTGGTTTCGGTGCATAGTGCCAAATTGTATCTGGGGCATGAAAAGTCTTTCCCTGACTCTAGAAAGTGATATTGCTGATGAAACTGGAGCACAAGAGTAGAGACTTTAGGGTCTAATTCAATAAGGTTTTGATTTCCATTACGAGGAACCACCTTTTTCAAGTTTTTTTTCTCTATCCTCTGTAGATCATATTCCCTGGTTTGAGTCCAACTGTACGTCTGATGTCACTAGCAGAGATTGTGATTGGCTCAGCGCAGCAGCCTGATGTTATCTGATTGGCCCTCTGGGACATACATTGTTCTCTGTGTAGAAATGGCTCATGGGTGTAGTGACCTCATTTACTCTGGGACATATGTGAATATTTTCTTCCCTTTTCTTCAGTCTTTCTCTCTCTCCTTTGCACTTGTTTATGTCTCTTCACCCTGTGCTTCCCCTTTCTTTTTGTTGCCTCTATCACTTGCTCTCTCTTTATCAGTGTATTTTGTTGGCGTTCCCTCATTCTCTGTTTGATTACTGACAGCCTGTGTTGCTTTGATCTCTCACATGGGACAGATAAGGGTACAGGGCGTGTTTATGTGTGTGCTTGTATCTATGTGCACACAAATACACACATTTATTCCCTGTTTTACCCGGCCTTGATGTCATGCTGTGGTTTACCAGTGTTTGGACTGCAAATCCAATAGCCTTCAGTTTGACTGATTGACAAAGAGGGCAAAGACACATCAGATAACATATGCATGACTCAGTGTTTTTAATATTGATCACACACCCTGGCACAGACAAACATCCATGCAGAATTGACATTATCAACAAGAGTCCGTTCACAGGTTTAGTGGTCATGAATAATGTCAGAGGTGGAAGCTGATTATTTACCCAACCCTGTGACTCATTAGTGGCCTGACCAGCTCAGCCGGACCAATGGACCAAAGTGTTCCTTGTTTCCAAAGTAAACATAGATAATTTTGTTCCACACATGCACGATTGACTGAATTTGAGATCATCAGTTCTAAAGAGAAATGCTGAGATTGTCCTCGCAGGAAGACGGGACAACGTCAGTCATTTCAGCAAATGTGTTCAGATAAAACAAATAGGATTTTAGACTCTTGTCCATTCGAAGCTAAGGAGAAAACAACGTGACATTCTTGAGCCACAAAATCCACAGAGGGAGGAGGTCAGGTCGATGGATGTCTCAATGATGGGAGAACAATCAACATTGTTTGTTTTAACCATGACCACTATTGTTCCCTTACCTTAACGAAGTAGGTATTCTTAGCCATGCTGGCGGCTCTGGGCAGTTTGTGGCCGATCTTGGTCTGTTGGTCAGTCTGTCTGACTGAAATATCTCAACAACTGTTGGTGTTGGTGTACAGGCATTCATGATCCCCAGAGTATGAAGGCCAAAGATTATGGTGACTTTTCATCAAGAGGTTGACAGTTGTGGATTTGAGTTAAATATCTCAACATCTGGACATGAAATTTTTTTGCCAAAATTTGAATCTGTCCAAAAACTATTGACGATTAGCAAATGTCAGCATTCTAATATGCTAAATAGGACAAGATTATTGCTTAACATCAACATATTAGCATTTAGTTCAATGCAAGGCCAAGACACACACACACACAAGTCCTTTAACTACAGAGTAATTTTAACTAAAACCACAAAGATTACCTAACCTTAACCAAACCATTGTGCCTAAACCTAACAAAACCTTAACCATAGCGGTGGAAGGCAAATGGTCAGAGGCGTCAGGTCAGAAAACTCTTGTGTGTTCTAAAGCACAACTATAAATCAGGTTTTGTTATTTAATTTGGAGGACTTTTTGGAAATGTTTGTACTTGAAACTGTGTATCTACTAGAAACCATTAAAAACGTCAGGTTGCTCCAGTTTCCCTCACATCCTCATCTTCCTGTGATGAATTGAAGATAAACAGTTTACCTCATCTTGATAGATTTTAATAACCAGTCAGTGCCTGAAGGTGGGAAGTGTTACATTGGCTCATCGTTTATTTCAAGCTGTTTGAAATGACGAAGTGGGTCAGTGTTGTTAGAGTGACTGTGGTCTCTTTTCCCCAGTTCTTGGCGTTTGATCAACACATATGCTCTCCTGCTCAGACTGAGGAGATACATCTTGACAGGAACCAGAACCTCTCTGGCCAGGGACTCTCTGTCCTCATCTCTGATCTAACGTACTCACTGTTAGACACATAAAACCTTGATCTGGGCCCATAGAGGCTTTAGTACTGCAAGACCAGACCAAGCCAGCTGTTGGCAGTTACAAGGGCTGGTTACGTAAGCGTGTCCCTCTCTCCATATGAAGCCTAGCTCCTCGCCTCACACTACACTGCGCATAAACCTCTTTACGGTAACTGAGACAACACCTGCAGAAGCGCTCCACTTCCCTGTGTCTGTACAGTGTGTGATTTTACAGTTCGCTGGAAAACGACAAGGTTCAACTTGTACTTCTGACGTACTCTTGGTTCTCCTCTTCATTTTCTTTTGTACATTTTGTTGCCGGTTCTTTGATTTGTGCTCCTCTGCACTCTCTCTCACCCTCTTTATCTTCCTCACTCTTGGCAGTCTTTCTCTTGTCTTCTTTTGTTTCTTCCACACCCACACTCACTCCCATTTCCACCCCCCAACTCTGCTCTCTTTCTAGAGTCGCCCTTTATCCCACTTCTGAATATCTGCATTCACTTTCCTGATCGAATACGAAAAACAATGACTTATTCTTCAGGCTCTGGCTAGCCGAATGACCTTTACCTTCTCTTCTCTCCGCCCTCCCAGTCCCTTTCTTTTATATCTTTCTTTCACTTTCTACCTCCAAGTTTCTACAGGTTTTTATCACATGTTCCCTCCTGTTTTTCCTCTTAGTAAACTAAAAGTCAAATTCTGGTGTCCTATACTTCCTAGTCACTCACCACACACAAGCACACACTCCTGAATCTGCCAGAACTAGTAGTCTTTTATCCCCGACAGTGAGCTTACACTGAGGCTGTGTTTGTCCACTGAAGTGAGAGGCAGAGCTGCCCTCAGTGATTGATTACTCTGTAATCCCACAGTAACAACACAACCTAAAATCACAGTTGCAGCGTGTGCTCCACCATACAGCAGGTAACAAACACCCAGAGACGGATTATGCCGTCACCCTAACGATCATCACTGTCACCCTCTTTCTCCAGAGGATATAAACGCTTCCATTTTTAGTGTTTAATTGCGGAAGCCATCCACAGAGACACAGCAGCTCTAACTAGTGCTGAACTACCCGCCGTGACCCTGCAACCTCAGCCCCCAGCAAGCTTTGAAACCTGAGAAAGCGGCCAAGACCTCTGACCTCAAGCATCTCACCTCCCACGGTAAGAGGAGCCCCCTCTTTCTCCCCCTTCGGACAGGATGTGACCTATGAGAGGAGCTCTGTAGGAGGGCCTTGACCCCAGACACTGTCCAGACTAAGTGTCTGGACCAACCCAATCTGAGTTTGGCAAGATGAAGGCATAACCTGACAACAAGATGCAAGAGGTTAAGATAAGTGTTGAAAAACAAGTTGTGTTTACATCATGTTGTAGTTTAATGTTAATATACATACATTAAATAATCATTTATTGGGTTTAAGCTAACTGAACATGTGTCTCCTACCTTTTAGACAGCTATTAATTACTATTATGTAACCATAAAACATCACTTTTATGTTATCGTTACATAGTTCAGCAGTTGAAAGTGATGTATGTGAAGTCTCTGCACTGTACTACCAGGCAATGATAACATATCTTTGACAACAGACAGACATGATGTTAACTGTGATGGATTACTGATCTCAAGCAGGTTTCAAGTGACTGCAGGTTGATTTTTCATGACATACTGAAATGAATGGAAACTAACTGCTGCTTTGTGTGGAGGAGAAATGCCTCTAAAAGATTGTGTTATGTGGAAAAGTTTTAATGATGTATATGACAGTATATACTTGTTTATCCAGCACTGATTCAATGAAGTGAGTCGCCAGTTTTTCTTTACAAAGTCACACCCTTACATTATTGTTTTCCTTTTTTCTCTCTCTCAATGTCAACTTCGACCCATTTCCTGCTCTTTCCCCTCCTCCACTTGACATTATGAATGTATCCAGTCACTGCCCGTAAAGTTTATAAGAGCAGACTTACTTTGTGATGCCACTGAGTGATGTGAATTCACATCATCCATTTGCTTTTGTGTTTGTATTTTGCTAAGCTTTTTCTCCTTAGTGCACCACTGAAAGGTAGTCAAACCACCGTCTAAGCTCCTCTATTCAGCTCAGAAAATGGCTTTGATGCTTTTGATGGAGGTGTTTTTTGTCCGATTTCTTTTTCAGTTTGGACTGTTGATTCTTTTCTTTGTTGGATCTGCGGTGCGTCAGCCAACAAAACATCAGGAAGAGCTGAGTTGTTAAGAACAGGGATAGGGTTTGGATGCATTGGGAACGGGGTCATGACGTCTGGTGTGTGTCAGCAGCAAAGCTGCTTTCGCCACCAGGAGAATGAGAACAAAGACTCCCTGCAGGATTTCACTGAGTCTACCTACAGTTTAATAATATGATGTGTTGTTCTACAGAAAAATGACCAATCCGGTGGTTTATTCTGGTGCAACAACATGAAACCTGCTGTGTTCAGTTTTCTGGTTTGCAAAACATTTCCGTTTTAAAAGTTGGGCAGCTGAACCTCCAGATGAGTGGAATGAGGTCTATAGTGGAAAATTACCTACACTTAGTACTGTTATTAAGTACTTTGTTGAAGTACTCTGCTGTAATGAATGATTTTTTGATGAAATTGTACAGCAAATGAAACGTATACCACAGAATATATTACGTACAACATTAATATGCTGCTTAAACTGATACTCCTGCAATTTAGTATTGTGCTTTCATAAGAATAATAACAGAATAAAAAAAAAGAAGTCAGCTGATCAAAATGCCTCTACATCCCACAATGCAACACAGTAGCCTCTTTCATTAGGACTCCCCTGCCTCCTAAATGCCCACATCTTTCAAATACCACACCTCCAGTTTGTGATGAATGTCTTAACCCCCATGCTCGGATAACCCTAATGACGTGATCAAAGATCCCTCCAGAGCCACAAATGATAATTAATTATACAACTAATCAAACATAAATGGAATTTCATGTGTAAAATTTGCCTACTAGTATCTTACTTTTGCCACCACTGGCTCTAAAAGGGAGTATACAGAGGCTCATTGTATCAGTCAAGGTTGAACAGCCCACATGTTTGTTCTTGGACTATGGGAATCAAACCGTGTATATGACTGTGTGTGATCTCTCATATGGGACACTGGGCTGATGGGAGTGAACCACAGAGAGACAAAAAAAAAAAGAAGGGAGGAAAGGACAGAATGAGATACAGGAGGTCTGACAGAGACAGAGGGAGGGAGAGAAGGAGTGTGATGTGAGTAAAAACCAGAGGGTGAATCGAAAGTGCCATGTTGCCATGTTGCTCGGGTGTGGGAAAAGGGTCATATGACAGCTGCAGCTGACGGCCAAAATTCGAGGAGAAGCTGTATTTATTGTTTTAAAGGTTTTTTGTAAAAAAATGTGGATAATTTCCGAGGACAAAGTGAGGCTTTTATTCCTGGTGGGATTTGAGAGAGGGATGGAGACAGAGAAGGGGAGACACAGAAAGAGATTGAATACCTCCTTGCGGCAGCCTCCTAATTGGTCTCATTACTGTGTAACTTCCTGGTGAATGCAGGCCGCTCTGACCTTGGCCTTTGAAATATAGACCCATGGCGTCTCAGAGCTGCCGGTCGAGGGAGGAATTGGAGGAACAACCACTCTCTCTGTCGACCAGTGCATGCCTCTGTGTGCGTGTGTACGTGGATAAATGTGAATGAGCATAATGTGTGTGTTCATGGGTGCTTCTGTGTGCTCAAGAAAGACTGGGGCATGTGTGGGAGTTAGTGGTCATTCGTCTAACGTAAATCTGGTACATGGACACAGAATCTATTTCCATACCCAGTCTGCTGCTGATTATGAGCACTACAGTGGGACTCAGGGGGATGAGTCCTAGTATAGACAGCCAGCAGCAACAGTTTGTATCTGTCACTCAGTCTCCTAGATGGACTGAGGCTGTAGCTGTAATGTTTTCCCGTATTTCACGGGATAAAAACCAACAAAAGCACATTCCTCTTCACGTGTACTTTCACTGTAGCAGCTCATACAGGAGCAGTGTGTACATAGTGCAGTTTTGTAGTGTTTTTTCTGCTGCCACACACAGTGGATGTCTGTCACTTGCTTGAGTGAAAAGCAGGAAAAAAAAAAGTCCCTCAGGCCAGTAAATGTCCCGGCTCATACACAACTCTGCCTTTTTCAGCAAGGCATGAACAACTCCTCTGTAATCATACTTTGTTCGCTACATTTTTGTAGAACACAAAATCCATCCATCTTTTCAATCTTTAGTGTTCTCTTTCTGTCTCTGCTCCTCTTGTGCTGTCTTCTCTGCCAACCTACCATTACCCCTGTCCTTGGGCATAGTTGTGGTGAGGTTAAAGTGATGATTTCTACTAAACTGTCATTAAAATTCTATGTTCTTGCAGCTTATGTGAGAGGTCTAGCAGATTTCTTTTGTTGTTGCCTGGATTGTGTCATAGAAAGGTGGTGAGGAAAGACTGTGGCTTTGGTTCAGTGTTGATTCAGTAAACACATATCCTGTACTTTAAGTCACTTTTTGAATATTTAACCAAGGTTATGGTCAAGTGTGTGAGATAGAATATGACATGCATATATGTTTTCAGCAGTGTATAATCACTAATGACCTCCATGTTTTTACAATAGCCCTGAACAGACAAACTAAACACTGACCTCTCCTTCACACTAGGAACAGGAGGGCGAGTAGAGAGGGTTGCAATCACCAAATACAATGCTAGATGACAAAATTATTGAGTCTTTGAGTCTTAGACTTTATCGCTTTATTGCTATGAGCTGATATTGTATTGAAAGAGCATACGTTGTAGGAAAAACCTGAAATATGTCGTCAATGTGCATTTTGCAAATGCATTCCGCTTTGATACCGTTCATCGTTGGAACTTCTGCAGCAACAGCTATTAAATGTATTTACAATATCTGTACTCACCTCTCTGTAATGTATAGTGCTTGGATTAATGCTGATCATAATCATTCACCAAAACGTATATCTGCAAAGCAAGACTAGATATTAGAGAGACTAATGGAACAAGAAGGAGGAGCCACAGTGAGCTCTTAGATGACACACCTTCGTCTCCTCAGCAAGGTAACCAGCTCACTGGGTGGAAAACTACTGGCAACATGTGCAGCAAGAAATCTTTATTAAAACAATGTGTGTTTGTTCGGCTGCACTCTAAACAAAAACACCTCAGTTGTATTTGTCACAAAGCAGATGCTTAGCGAGCGTCTCGTGTAGGATTAAACCAGACTTGTTGTTAGCATCAGGAACAGCAGGTTAAAATGTTCAGTTAACCAGGACTGAAATCTCAAGGATTTGAAACTTTTAAAATGCTTCTTCATTCTGCTGGCAAAAACATAATTCATATGGCATTACGATTTTCTCTAAATGCTGTTGCAAATTAGTAGTATATACATATAATTTCAACGGCGGTGTGTCACGTCTGTCCACTGCACAGCTTCGGCTGTCTTTAATTTAAATACCCATTATTTATTGCACCAGATTTTTTTAACAAACAGGTTAACAGACCTCCTGTCATTGCGGACAGCCTCTCTGTTTGCTTAATTATAACGTAGCTCATTCTCTATCTCATTAAATACTCATACTCATTTCCCTGTTTGCCTTAACAGTAGGTTATCCTTCTCAGTATATCTCATAACTCCCCTGTCATTCACTGAGAAGAGCACACTTATTCTGTCTGTTCCTTCTCTCTCATTTGAACATCCTGCCATTCTGTGTGGCCGTCTGTTGCCCAACGTGAGCCTGGTAACTGGGTTGGCCAGCTGCTGCAGATGTCTCAGTTGGGCCTATAGATAGAGTCACTACAAACTGGTGGGCCAATCTTCCTGCTAAAATCAGCTCATCTAACCACACACACACACACACACACACACACACACACACACACACACACACACACACACACACACACGCGTAATGTAAATGTGGCACAGTCAACACATGATATTTTATAACTGTACTGCACAGTCAGAGTGATGCATAGAATCAGTTTTTACATTGTGGTATATCAAATGCCATAGTAACCTGTCTTTAGTATCACATTGCCAGAGAGTGAGTTAAAGTTGAGCTGGCGCTCTGTTCACCATGGAAAAACCTGAGTCCAAGTGACACCTGACATCTGTTTAAACAGTGTTGTCATCAGGGGTGTCTGTCTGCTGTGTGAATAACAATGTGTCTTTGCTGCACCAGATGAACTCATAGTCTCTTATCTAAAATGTCGCTACAATGAGTACATAATAGTTCGTGGAACAGAAAACCGAAGAAAAACACTCCTACATGTTATTTAAGAAACATGGGTGGGATGTTATATTGAAAAATATTATAGTCAGTGTGTTCTGGTTTTTGAATGGATGTTTTGTTTTGTTTAATGGAGGTGGGACGCAAATGAGTGCGTTCAGAGTGGGGGGGGGGGGGGGGGGGGTTGGGGGTCATCTGGTGGGAGTGAGCAACAGATTGATGAATGACATACAGTGTATCTGTGTCTCTGTCAAAGAGCCTTATTGATGAGTTGTGGAGCGTAGATGCAGATAAACAAGAGGTGGCATTCTCTTACTCGACATGTCACAGCATGGAAAGACAGCATACTGTATGTCCGCCCTTATGCATTACTGCGTTCTTCCATCAGCCCCCTTTTTGTTACATAACCCACCCCGAACCTCACTGTAATGTACTATTCGCTCACACGCAGACACACACACACACTCCAATGAACAATAAAGATACAGATAGATACAGACTTCTGCAGACATGTCGTACTAATTGTACACAGTTCAAGACAAGTAATTTAAAATGTTTTATCATCAAAATGTATTCAACAGACTTGGCTCAGACGTTTATCCAGTGACTGCACTTGCAGCTGCTTCAGACCCCACTGACTGCAGAGTGAATCAGACACTAGAAACACCCAGTAACATAAATATAGTAAGATAAACAGACTCGACAAGCTGCTGGATGAGACTGCTGTGTTATATAAAGCCAACAGCCTATTTAAGACATGCTGGCCTAATGCAAATGCTGTCTCGCCGCTTCACCTGGAATTAGACATGCAGCGACAGCAACCTAGGCTACTACTTACTACTAAAGAAAATATAGAAAGGAGGTCAGAAAAACAGCACAGTGCCACTTTGTACGTGAGTATGGGCTGATGGAAAATGGACAGGGGCGGATGAGTGCTGTTTACGGCCTGTTGATTGACAGAAGCCCTGGAGCCGCAGACAGAGGGTATGACATAACCAGGGGATGTAGAAAAAGTAAATGATGTGTATAATGGTGCAACTCCAGGCAAGACAACCTAAGCTTGGGGGTGAAAAGGGGTGTTTCAAGAAAGGAGATAAAGGAGGATACAAGGGGGGAAGGGAAGAAGACGAGATGGGGCAGAGAGAATAGATAAGGAGGTGGGAGGTGAGATAGACTTTTTTTTTTCTTTAAGGCGAAAGTCATGGGGAGAGGGTTGAGAAAAAGAAGAGCAGGGGGGAGACACATTGTCATAAATCTTCAGTTAGTGAAACAGATACAGGCTGTAAAAACTGTCGCCAGAATGAATTGCTGCGAACTATACACTTCAGCCTTGTCAGTAACTCTGCAGCACTGACGTCAAAGTCTCTCAGTAAGAGGGAGAAAAGTAAATATCAGGCCGGTTTTGAAAGAGGTTTGTGAGGATTAGGCCTAACAAAGGACACCTGCTTACCATAGCTGCTGCTGCGAAAAGCTGTAAGGGCATTTACTGGAAGTCAAGAACACACACACACACACACATACACACACGCTCGCTCTCTTTGAAGAGTTATTATGGTGAAACTAGCGGACTTTGTTCTCCTATAGAACAGAGGGACCCTTCCAGCAGTATAGATAAGACCAGAGAGAGGCCTGTGTGTCAGTGTGATCATGGGACCGTGTAATAAAAACAGCCCTAAAATTCCTTTAGATTGTTTATTTAAGCCCACTGACATACACACCTGAGCAACCACAGGTATGGTGACGCGATTCAACTTGATCAGACTGGTGCACTCAACTAACTTTGATAGAATATATACTGTGAATACATGCCAAACCAAAGATGTGAGACGAGATGTTATCAAGTATAGCAACACTGTGGTGACCTGTGGAGGTGTGAGGTGACAAGTTGCAAAAACAACAATGATATATCATCAGCTTTTGAGTTAACTTGATGAACTTGATTGGAACCAGTTGCTTATTTACACATCCAGCATAGTTGGAGCAGTCTTGCGACACCAGATGATCAGAGATCTCCCTAATCTGATTAATCCTATAGACTTTGGATTGATTCAACAATGTAGTTATTTTTAAGTTCTCTAATTGTTTTCACACAGTTTTAGCACAAAAGCTAGAAGACTGTCCTCAGTCTCTATGAAGCTGTGGGAAGGGATAACAGACCATGCACCATTTTCACATAAAAAACAAAGTCTTTAGGCTTGCCTGAAGCAGAAATGTGTATCACATAAAGCGAAAAGTAACAAAGTGCAGTAGAAACAGACTTTGCTAATAAATCACAACATGAAACGTGATTGGAGCGTCACCGAAGAGACTGCAAATAGTGGCCGATGGAAATATCAGATGACTCCATCCTTCCTCAAATTATTTCATTAAATAAATCTTTCCGTCATTATTTCTACGTCCCTTTTCACTGTCATCTTGTCATATTCTTCTTCTGTGGTGGTGTAATGGCATTTAAGTGGCTGTTTGTTATGTCACGCTAAACCTCGTAATATTCACATAATAGAGACCTGATTTTCTGAAAACTGAGTAAAAATTTCCACTACATCTTAATGAAAACCTGGTAATTGTTACATTGTTTTCACAATGTTGTTATAAAAACAAAATTATAGCAGCTTTAAACAAAGTGTCAGACAGTCTCTGGAACATATTTTCCTGTGGAAGAAACAATTTCTGTAACTTTCCTAAACAGATAATGACAAATAGTTAATGCAACAAACGTGTGAAAGTACGTTTGAACTTCTACAAAACCACTTCAGTCGCTTTTTGTGTGTACAACTCGGTGTGAGTGAAAGTGTGCATTTTCCTCCACATATGTATGATTCATCTACAAAGCTACAAAGTAAAAAAAAAAGAAAATTATTGGAGAGGCAGTGAAATACTGCCAGGAAGAGGCTATGATGGCATCTGAGTGAAGCCCTTTTGAGCAGGTATAAATACTTTTGCCCTTAATGTGGTCTAACGACATGTCATACGATCTGAGTTGTTTGAAGCACATTGAGCCCTTAAGCCTCCAAAATCTGTAAAAGCAGTTTAGTGTGAACATGATGGGTGTTTCGAGCAAGTCCCTACTGAAATGTCACCCCCTCCCTCCAAAAAAAAAAAATCTCTTCTTTATCCTATTTTGGCTGACGAATAACAAAACTGTGCAACTGACATTTGTTTCTTTTCCTGGTGTCAGACAACTAAAAGTATTGATTTGATCACAGTTCATGAATGTTGTTTAACAAGTGGCCGGTAATCTGAGTTGATGAAATCATTATTTTATGATTGCCAAGTCATCTGACATTATAGTACAATGAGCATGAGACTCCAAACAAAGAGACTGTGGTGATTATTTCAGAGTCCTGACATCATGTTGGTCACTGATCCTGGTTCGGACTAAAAACAACTTGCATTGTGTTCAGTTATACTGATCATGCAAGTAAAGGTGTAACTACTCTGGAGACTTTTCAAAAACAAGCTCAGTGAAAAGACTGGGAGGCTGAGACGTAGAGAAAAAAGATGTGCTCAAAACATCATCACAACATTTACAGATCACTCTTTCACATTTGTCCCTTGACTCCCAGAGGAGTATGGGGAAGGAGGGCTGGAAGGAGATTACACTCCCCTGCCGGGCCAATGAGGGCAAATAAGGGGCATGTCACACTGCTGAGAGCAGAGGCCCTTAAAGCCCAATCTCAGGGGTTTATCCCACAGCTCAGAGCTTTAAACCATCAGTCTTTGTGCCAAATATCAGATTTAAAGCTATAGGGCGTACATATTACTGAACACTTTTTTATGTTTTCGACTCTGTGCTCTTATCTTTTTTGAAGTCTAAATGTCACAGCTTAATAACACTATACCACTTTCTGGTTCTCTGGGTGTTTTTATATCATCTTTATCCAGAGTGATAAAAACTTAAAGTGGAAAATGTGTCACTATTTGATATTTACTAAATAATATTCCCTATGCCCCACAAAGCCCTCAGTCTGGTGTTTGGCATAAACACTGACATGTGTCTGACATGAGCCATGAGCTGTGTTCAAACATTTGAGCCAACTCAAACAACGTTAATAGAAAAAAGTTACAGGATACATCAAACATGGTTTCATCCCCTAGGGAAAGATATGCAGCCTGTAATGTTTTCAAGATTCTATGTCCCGTTGTTTCCATTATATCACCACAAAACAAAATAATCCCATTTAGCAAAATATTTGCTGTGTCACTGAACTGTTTGGAAAATAAAGATTTCGACAGCGCTGTCGTGTGTGCAACGTGACGCTCTCTTATGGGACTTTGCATTCGTTGAACACACACAAACACATGCACACGTGATGACGGGTGCACGCACACAAACAGGGTAACAGGGAGAGACAGATGCAGGAGGGTAATTTCATGTTTGTAGTCAAGCGGTGTGCTCAGGACAGCATGAGTCAGCATCGTTGTGGCTGCGCTTGGAGACCACCTACAGCAAAATCCAAGGTTTTTCATCCCCTTTGTGTCTCTTCCAGATCTTTATCATAATCATCCATTCTTTAACACAGATTCCTGACATTTCATTTCATTTGTGTTCATGAAGAGACCAGATCATATCGATTTGTCCCTCAGATTTGTTGAGCCACTTGCACCTGATTCACAACTTCACTCGTGGGAATCCCCTGACAACTGGCTATCTCTGTCTCAAGCATCTGCCCTGTGCCCTATCATGTGTCACACATGTATGCATCATACAGAACATATGCACATATATGAAGCAACACACACACATACCACGTTCCCCCAGCTGCTGTGGGTCACTTGTTTTTGTCACTGTGACCTATGTCTTCTGTCACTTGGGAGAAAACCAGAGCTTGTCTCAGGTTACAGTGCAACATCTGCCACGTTTGACACACATCTTTTTTCTCTTTTCCCTCCCTCGCTCTCACTCATGCACGCTCAGACACATGCACATATTCCCAACTTGTCCTTTGATTAAAATAATTCAAAATCTGCCAAAGTAAAGGTACAAAGGAATTCAGGAATACATGGCCAAAAGTATATGGGCAGCCAAGCATTATACTCATGTGATTGTTGAACATCTCATGCCAAAATGATGATCATTAAGATGGTGTTTGTCTTCCTCTCTGGGAAGGCTTTCCACAAGCTTGTGGAAGCCGGCTGCAGAGATTTTTTTTTCACATTCAGGCACAAAAGCATTAGAGGGGTCAGCCTCAGATGTTGGGGGATATGGCTACATAACTCATATTTCAGGCCAAATATGATGGCTGAGTTTAAGGTCAGGGTTCTGTGTAGGCCACTGACGTTCTTCCTCACCAAACTGGGTAAAACATTTCATTATGGACTTTGGCCTTCTAGTCATGTTGACACAGGAAAGGGCCTTTACCAAACTATTGCCACAAAGTTGGAGGAACACTCTAGTTTAAAAATGTCATTGTACATGGTTAAGAGTGTTCAAAACTTGAATAACTTAATACCAAAGAAAATGTTAATGTGTAAAGCAGCGTTTTATTCAATTGATAGAGATGGAGCTTATTTTATTAATCTTGTATACTGTTGGGTCCTTCAATCTATAACAACGCATCATATCTTATAAGATGATCATACATTATTTATGCAAAATGCTTTTTAATTTAGTGAAATAAAATTATAAAGTAGCATAAAATGGAAGTACTACATTTGACTTTGTTACTAGTGTGGTCCTGGGGATGAAATTTTAGCTCTTCATATGTCTATTTTGTGAATTGTGAGCACAAGACACAAAGGGCCAAAACATTCGTTTAGGGGGATTTTCCCTGACTTGGTATATTTACATAGCACAAGCCAACCTCATACAAGAAAATCTAAATCAACACTGCATTAAATTTGAGAGAGAAAAATATTAGAAATACAATATCTCTCTCCTGTCTTCACCAAAATCCCCGTTGTTTATCCAAGAAAATCCCCATTGTAATGATTCCCTAAAACAACGGTAGACTCCTCCCCTTAATTTTCAGAAACCAAATGTTTCGCTCACGGGGATTCATGTGATACGAGCCATTCAGCCTGGTACATGATCATCATTACCTGCACGTCTAAATGAGATGTTTGTGTGTAATGAAGAACTCTACAATACAGCCTTGTATAATCTTCTCTCTGTATCAGTGCCAAAAAATGTGTTAATCCACTCTGTGATTTGGTGTAATTAAAGAGCAGGGAGAGCAGCAGAGTTACTGCCTAGCTTACATCACATTTCTTTAGACTTTTACCTGGAGTTCACAGAAACCACACACAGGAAACACAAACATTAATGTTTATTTTAGAATGCATCTGACAAAAGTCTGAAAGATTTCCTCCTCGCCTTATCTTTGCATCAATTAATCAACAGCTCGTCTGTTGCGGACGTGTATGCATACATGTACGTACACACACACATATCATGTGGTGATATGAATAGCAGCCATTGATCCGTTTCCCTTTGAGGCCTTCTCCCAGCATGAGTGCTGTGCTGAGCAGGTAAGTGGTGGTGGGTAAACCGATCTACCCCTGGGCACTGCTGCACCCCACCTCCTAAACCAACCACAGACACACACACACACACACACACACACACACACACACACACACACACACACACCGCTTCTATTGTTCCCCCTTCCATGTTTTCCCATGTCTCCCCGCTTCCTGGGCCCCTGCACTACCTGCCGGCACATTCCTGCTGCGGCCCTGTCAAATCTCTTTGTGTTCACAGTCTTTGTTGCTCTGTTTCCACTGTCACTCTTTCTTTATTACCTTATTTGCCTGCTCGTCTCTTCCACTGTGTGTGTGTGTGTGTGCGTGTGTGTGTGTGTGTGTGTGTGTGTGTGTGTGTGTGTGTGTGTGTGTGTGTGTGTTATCTGTAATGCCTGCTGCTGACCTGTCACACTGCACCAAGCATAACATAACACACAGTCAGGACAACGTGACAGTAGCTTTATGCAGGCTCTGATCAAATAGGATCACTGTGATGCATCATGAGACAGCCAAGAATAATTTCTGCTGTGCGGCCATAGAGGGCTTCTACAGCTTATATGACTCTCCCATCTCATCTGCATTTCCATGAGTGGCTGTAATAAATGCTTAAATTGTAAGCAGCGATATTCTTTCTTTTCTTTCAGCCAAATGCTGATATAACTTATTCCTCTGTGCCATAGAGCTTCTTGGCTGATAAATACACATCAATGAGTCACATCACTGCACTGGGTGACGTGTTCCTTCAGTTCCATAAATATGATCACAGTTTATTCTGAGTCAGTCTCACATGCTGCTCTAAATACTCACTGAAGCACCAAATATGTAGTGATCTGCAGTTTAAAATAGACCCAACAAATGCACTTTTTATTCCTGTTTTAGTGGCTTATGCTGAAAACGACAGTACCCAGCAGTTCAAGGAAATAAATCTATAATAACTAACTATATATTTGACACATTTAAAAGATTTGTGTCTCCAGCAGGTACTAATAGGGCTGAGTGCAGATTAAGTAAAGAAGTCAAAACGACTGCTGACAATAAGAAAAATGTAGAATAACACCACCCTTATTTTCTGGTGCCAAAAGCCGTTGATGGTGCTTTATACATACATCAGTCATAGTTGGGTTTGTTTTTGTTTTGTATTTTTTCCTTGTTGTCGTTGTCAGAAAATCAAATCCTGACGGAAAAAACACATATCAAGAAAACGATATGGTAAAAGTTGAGGTTTTTTTTGTATGGAATAGTTCTGTCTTGCAATCTTGAATGCCAAAAAAAACCTACTTACAACATTGCCACACAATGAAACACAACATCAACAAAAAAAAAAAGTAAATGAAAATGAGTGTAACTGTTCAGTAACACCAGTGAGGTTTCACAGCCTGATGATGTGCCGGCACAATATGGCAGCTTTATTGGGGCACCTTCCTGCCTTAGCCAATACCCTGGGACTATTATTTGGTAGGTGATAAAGAGAGATTTACAACCAAGGTACAGAATCAGTCTATCTTCACTCCATCAGTCCTGCTCACTCCAGTCCTAATGTTATCACTTCACCCTCGAGGGCTAACCATAATTGATTTCAATCAGTGAGGTTCTTCATCTCTCAGATAAAGAGTGGCAAAATCACACATCAACTAAGTCCCTGCCCTAAGAGAGATACAAGTTTCAGGACGAGGATTTTACCACATGTGAGTGTTTAGTGTTTCTCTGTCTGTCCTGTGGTCATTTAGTTAAGGACTTAGTGACCCCTACACCCATTCACAAAGTTTAAAGCCCCTTTAACCCCTCCTTCACTGTTTTTTTTCCCATCCTCACCAAATACATGTCTCTGATCTTCTTCCCCTTCCCTAACCTGCTATAATGCTGTCCCCTGAAGTCTTAGCCCCACACCCCTCAGCCGTCCCATCCCCAGGGGGCCCCCTAAGAGCCTGACTGGGTGGTCCCGCCCCCCTAGCCCAATCCAACCCCCCTCTTTAAGGTCAGAAGTCAGAGGTGAACCCTGACAGTGTGTGGGAAACGTGCTATGCCGTGTGCTGTGCTGTGCCTGGCAGGGAAGTGAGGAAGGAGTTCAGGCTGCCCCGTTTCCTCCCTGTACCCCACTACAGCTGGTTAATGGGGCTCCTGAGGTCAGAGAAACACAGGCGTGGTGCTGGTGTTGGTTACAGTTTTGATTTATTGGACCAATTTCTTCTCCAAACGTGAGCTTGTTTGGGTTGAGAGGGAGGCAGAGCAGACTGGCTTAGGCAGAGGGGATCAAGAGAGACGCCGTGCAGGATGATGGGGGAAGATTGTGTGTGTACTTGTCTCTGTTCATGTGCTTATGTGTATAAATGTGTCTGATGTCTGTATATGTGTGTGGCAACCTAGATCCCTTGCTGAGTGTGCGTTAACTTGAGGCATTTATTAGGGACTGTCTAGCCAGCGCCGTGTCAGAGGAGCTTAAAGTGATTTATTTGAATAGCTAGTAGAAGCTGGTTATTTTACTGGCAAATTGCTGTTTATTTTAGAAATGATGGCCTTGATTCTGTCCAGTGGAGGATAACAGGCCTGGCTGGGAGGCAATACCTGGGCTGTGCTGGAAAATCAGTGATAATAACACAGAGATGACATGAAGCCACCTTTAAAATATTTCAAAAAGCACAAATAGACAGAGTCAAGCTGGAGGCACAAATGCAAGGTTTATATATAACACACCCACACACACCGACACTCAGATTTATGCATATATGTGTGTAAAATGTGTTTGTTTGTTTGTTTACAATAATATTAAGCAGTAGCAGAAGAAAAGAAGAACTTCATGGGTACATTTTAAAATCTAAAAAAGGCTACATAATGTTTATTAGTCAGAGGTTAATGCTCTTGATTTTTACTTAAAGCATATATTCAAAGTTAAGTTAATACTATAAGGTGAAAACTGCTGTGAATAGACACACCAGCAGTAAACAATGCTGTGTGGTTTTCCACCCATATTTGAGTGATACAATGAGATACTAATCATCAAGATTAGGAATGTGTTGAGATGGTGCTCTGCCTGGTGTGTATTTATGCCGTGGCTTTCTGTATGTTTGCATTCCAATGCTGATCCAAACAAAGGCCCATTGTATATAACTGCAACAGACTGTACACATTACCAAAGACATATTAATAATAAAACGTTAAATCCATTTATTTAAAGGGCTGGTGCGTAGGATTTAGTGGCATCTAGCTGTGTTGTTGCTGACTGCAACCCCGTGGCCTCAACTCTCTTGCATGAAGGAGATACTGCTATGACCATGAGGTGTGTGAAAAACCTGGAAAGAACCAAAAAACATGTTTTCTATATTCTCTAGACCCTAAATCTGACACACTCTACCTTTAAAGCGCAGTATGAATATATAAACTTCATAATGAGGACTTTATTGTAGCACTGATTGCAGAGAAACTTAAATCTCTATTCAGCTTTCTGTTGCCTTACCACCTTTAAGTTCTGTTTTTCTGGTCCATACAGTTCTTGGAGACCTCAACCATGTTAATAGAAACATATAAACCTGCAAGCAGCTGCTGGTGGCTCAAATGCAGCTTCCTATCTGACTTGTTTTTGCCACATATTAAGAGAACACTGATGACATATTGACGACCAAACAGCAGGTTTAAGCATACCTATTACCTGTAAAAACGCGATATGTTGCTGCTGTATATCTAGGTGCACTATTGTATTTGTATGGGAGTCTACTTTCTGCCCTCCAGCAGATGACGAAACTTCACAACACACAATACTGTCTCTCTATGTGTTTGTGTGTGTGCACATACTCTCTCAACTACACACACAAAGTATACCTACAAACATACTTATTATTTCAAAACACATGCCTTCATTCACAATCCATACGTGCTGATAGATTTGTGTTTCACACACACAAAAGGAGCATTTATGGCGGCGAAGCTCCACTCTTCTGCTCCACATTCTGCAGGTTTGTTTACAGCCCTCCGGTGAAAGCATTCATTTATCATATTTCACCACTTCTTCCCAACATGTTAGGAATATGTATCGTGTTGTGAAGGGTACTTTATAAAGTGTTGATGGATTAGAAAATATATAGCACTATTTCATGCTATAATTTGTGGATGATGTGACGTTTCCATAAAAGCATCCTACTTGTTGATACTAAGAGGAAGATTGTAGTAAACTAATAAAGTAAAACAGATGTCTCAGAGTGAATACTAATTTAGTTTATGATAATTTGGGCGGGGAGCTAACGATATGGACGAGCAAACGATTCTGTTCAGCGGGTTGGTTTACTGCCTTACAACTGCATGGTTTCATACTGATAAATCTTTACTGATGGGATTAATGTGGCTATGACCCATTTGGATTGAGATGTAACAAAGTGAAAAAGCAATACGTAGTTGAATTACAGTAAAATAAATAAATTATTTGCTAAATAAATGGTAGAATTTCAAATGTCCTTCTCCTGGCACGATGTGCAATTTGAGATAATATGTGAACTGTAATTTATTTCTACACATTGAAAGTTTAATCAGCATGCACGAAGATAGATGTGGCTCCTGTAGCACTTTTGTCCCATTAAATACCAATTGAACTGTTTTCTAACCTTTTGCTCTGTAGACCTTCCATATTTTTAACCCATTGTTTTCCAACCAATTGTCCAAAACCTCAGAGACAAAGACAATCTCTGGAAGCCCAGAATAAACTTCCTGAGTTTCTCCTCTCTGCTAAAGCCGTCGACAACAAACATTTAAAAATAGTAAAATGTCACGTGTGACACTTGGCGGCTCTCCCAAGTCACGTTTTTTTTGTTGGATTGAACTTTAGTCACTTCAACAAAATATAATGTTATAACATCATTACTTTATTATATAATTGCTAGTAAATTAGTCAATGCAGTTGATTTGATCATCACAGTACAGACAAGAAAGTGTAAATGTGCGAAGAAGACGTTTGAGGAGGGAACTTTTTCAAGAAGATAGATTTACATTCTGTTTATGTGAGAACTAGGTCTGAGGTGTGTGTGTGTGTGTGCGTGTGTGTGTGTGTGTGTGTGTGTGTGTGTGAGGGGATTCTGAGAGGGGAAGTGACATCATGGAAAGTGATTGCTGTGCAAACAGAGGCTGCAGCCCCCAGGAGGCCTCTATGATTAAGAGATTACGGAGGAAATGAAAGAAGTTCACACACACACACACACACACACACATGCATACCCATGTGCACATGCAATAACTAATCCAAGCCTTTAGTGTGTGTATTGATGTCTAGAAAGTAGTGTGTGTGCGTGTGCGCGTGTGTGTGTGAGTCAGTTTGTGTCAGCAGGTAAAGGAAGTTAGGTCACAGGGGTTGCCTGTCCTGGCCGGCTGCCACTGGCAGCTCTGACTCAAGATTGCAGGGAGCTGATTCAGCATGGCTACAAGAAAACAAACCCCAAATAAACTTCCTCATACATCCATTCATCCACACACCAAGAAAGACGATGCCTCCACCTGACTTCTAATTTTATTTTCCATCCCTGACAGATAAATTCCACCTGAAATCTCCACCCAGATCTGACAGATTTTCCACCTGAGCGACTTTGTTCCATTGTGTGGAGATGAATTACCTTCATATGCTGTGTACCCCGTTGCTATTAGTTACATGTGTGGCGATCAAAGAGAAGAGCTTACACACTTTCCACTGAAATCACAACAGGAGAGGGATATTTGGCTTGGCATCTAATCAATGCCACATTTACATGGCAGAGTAATTGTGCTTTGATTTGAAAACTTTTACACATGAGGCAAAGAAAGCAGCCGTCCTGTGAGGTAGGCTCCACATGTTGTCCATATGTTCTCACATTGTTTACTGTAAAGATAAAGTCACACTTTAAGCAGAGAAACACCGAAAGGGTTTTCAACTCTTCAGCCGCTGGACACGGGAACGTGATCAGCGGCTCTGCACTGCTGAAGCCTCCTGCTGAGAAATCCCAGTGGAGGTTATTTGTTTCTGCCTTGAGGGGGAACTGAGGAAGGTGGGGTTAGGAGTGAAAAGGGGGGGTCCCTGTAGAGAGGCTGTCATAGCCTAAAGGTCTGCTTTTGTCTGCAATGATGAGCAGGTTAATCAAAAAAGACGCGTGTGAAACTATGAGAGATAAGTGGATGAAAGTGGTAAAATCATAGCGGGATTGAGTTGGATTATACTGTAACGTGATGCATGTTTACACTTGTGTGTGTCTGTGAATATGTGTGTGTGTGTGTGACATGGTTGTCATAGTAACTTAAAGAAGGGATTGGCTAAATTGCCACTTTCCCATGTGAGCTCAAAGGGACTCCTGACCCCCCTACTCAACCACAAAACTTGTCACTTCCACAAAAGATAATCCCAGTGCTTCATTGTGCCCTGCTCAGCCACCATTCAGGCCCCTCGAGGCGAGCCACTCAGAGCAGTGTGGCCACCTAATCTAACCCTAGGCCCCTAAAGGCCCAGTGTCGGACCAGAGTTTAACTTTATTAACTGAGTGTCCTTTAAGACGGTCCAGTCAGCCCTGACCCTTCAAGGAAACGATGAAATTATTCAGGAAAATGGTGACAGAGAGGCTAAAGACAAGAGTGGGAGTTTGGCCAAGTTTTAAGGCTTTTAATTAAGCCAAGATGACAAGCGTGTGGTTAATGTTTGCTGTGGGGAGATGAGGCTGAGAGAGAGGGAGAGAGACAAAGGAAAGGTGGTTAAAGAGAGGAGGCTCAGCAAACACACAGAGGCACACTCCTGCTGGAAATGAGAGACAGTTTTGTTTGCACAGACCCCGTCATTTGAGGTAAGCAGCGACTGGAAGTGAGAGGACATAAGGACAGAGCTGCAGCTGGACTTATCATCACCACCTCGCCACAATGAAGTGTCTTTATCCTTAGTTGACCTTGGAGAAGTGATCCATGCTATTATATCATTTTGTTTAGACTGTTTCCAGTCCATACAGGGCCTTCTGTCCCAGTCACAAATCTTATTCACTGTTAGAGAACACATCAAGGCTAAAACTAAAATCTGCAGAAGTCACAACCATATCAGATTTGAACTTCAATGCACCATCAGAGTTTATTTATATTTTATTATG
Source organism: Larimichthys crocea (assembly GCF_000972845.2). Lineage (NCBI taxonomy): Eukaryota > Metazoa > Chordata > Actinopteri > Sciaenidae > Larimichthys > Larimichthys crocea. The sequence continues at coordinate 17,008,374 of NC_040017.1, read as the reverse complement.
ATTATTGAAATAATCAGTTTTATCCACACTGACCTCGACATTTGACATTTTAAAATCAATCTCAGTGTATCACAAACTGGAAAATAAAGTCCTGAGATTTGTATTAGATTGATTACGTTGATATCTGTGTTTCCAATGTCAATCTACAAATGGCTTAACTTACCACTCACCAAGTCTCGACAGGGAGGACAGACCGGGTCACAGTGACTTTTGCACAGATAAACTGAGTGATTTTTCTAATCTGACTGTAATGTTCCTATAAAGGGACAGTTTTAGTACTCTAGGCAACTGTTTGATAACAATTTCTCAATTTAAAAGGTAATATGTCAATTATTGTAGGATTAAATCAAACTCCAGCTTTTAGTTTAGCTTCTGCATTGTGGTTTTGTAAATCACTTTTGAAGATATAAAGTTAGAAACATGGTTTAAGTCCTCTATTGTTCTGTAAAATACAGTGTGTTAACTTCCTACTGGTAATATAGAAGACTATTATGTCCCTGCAAGTACTTTCATCTGTGAGTTTGTTCATGTTCATGGTAGATAGACTCATGAATGAATGAAGCAAATCACTGAGAATAGAAAATGTACAGTATATAAACCTGCTATTCATTGTAACTCAACGCCTATTCATTTGAAGTCTACTGGCAAGAATATCATACAGTCTGTCATATATCAGACACAGTAAACAGTCCTCTGTGTGGGAAGAAAGGAGAAAGAGTAGCATAAAGAACGAACAACAGCTCGAGGCGGGGCTGTGATTGTGTTTGGAGCTTTTTCGAGGGGATGTGTGATGAGAGGACAATTAGAGGAGCTTAAGGGAAGGCAGTGGGGGAAGTAGACTGGTGACGAGGGAGTGAGGGTGAGCCACACTCACCTGCATGAGCTGTCTGACCAAAGCACAGGTGTTGCACACCTGGGCCTTTGGGTATCCCCATTAGCCTCATAGATTAACCCTAACTGAGGTCAATGACCCTCTCTCCTGTTACAAATAGAGATAGGATTTTTGTGAGGTGGAATTAGGACGCATTAGCAGGGTTCAGGCTTTTGGCATTTACATGGAGGGCTGAATCTAAATTATTCTGGGGTTTGTTTTGGGTTTTGTTTTGATTTCTGATTCTGAGGCACTTTTGGCCTATTCCCAGGATGATGCTTGTTCATGGAGTGCGAACACGAGCAACGGGACGCTGACTGCAGTTCACTTAATGGCAAAAGGTGTCACTATTAACAGAGTTTGTGTTTCGAAACATCATGTCTGTAGATATAAAAGACAATGTATGTAAATGAAAACATACATATGCATATTACATTCCATTTCTGCCATATTCTGTTAATCAAGTCCCCTAAATCTCAGACGCTGGATCCATTTACCATTTAGTCTGTAAACTGTAGTAAAAAAAATGCCTTTTAAAATGTCCAAGACCTCGGATGAAGACATTTATTTCATTGTATATCAATATATTTGACATATATTGAAATAAAGCAGTCAAAACCAGCAAATCTTTACATTAGAAATTCTAGTACCAGCTATTAATTGACATTTTTGCTTGTTAATCAGTTGATTAAAAATAGTTTGAATGTTTAGTTGTGCGTTTGAGGTCATAATGTAGAACCATTACAAAAACACATAGCTGTGTGTCGGCCATGTTAACCTTTATTATTCGTGCACTGGTTTAGAATTACAATGAGAAGAGAATAAGAAATTTAATCAAGAACATTTCTGTGGTGAATAATTCCAGGTACTTTGTCAAGTTTTTGAGACACAAAGAGGATATGCACAGACATCTCTTTGATTTGTGAATACATGGGTGTTGTGGTCAGTGATGTCATCCATCATGGCGCCTGACATCATCCTTAGGGGACGGCTGTTTTCTCTCACTGACACTTTGCTGCAGGGCCGGCCAAGGGCATGCATGAACTTGCTCCTGTTTGCATACACACTTTTGGATTTCATTACAGACAAATTCCACTGACCTAGATTGTGCCTGCTGTCCTGGGACTTATTATATTCCAATCCACTTCAGTTTGGGGTCTGTTTTGGTGATCGCAACAAGAATTCGCTCATTATCCGAAGACTAAGACCATCCAAAGACTAAAATAGGTGAAACAAGTTACTTATGGGATTATATCTATAAGGAGAAGATAAATTCTCAGGCTTTCTGACAGGTGTGAGCGGAAGGGGAAAGATAGGGAAGGGTTTGGCATATGTTTGTGCCTGAGGGAGATATATGAGCCCGCTGTGAGAACGTGAGAGATAACCTCTGAGATAGGATAGTTAGTGGCAAAGAAAGCAATTTAGGGATAGAAAAGATCACATCAAAGACACAGATTGAGTAACTAATAATTAGACTGTGATGTTTTTAAGTACACAGAATATTATTGTATTAGTATATATATTGTTATATATATATGTATTCAGGAGGAGAGATAGTAGTGCTTCGTGGGCAGCAGGGATTTCCTCCCTCCTCTGCACAAACACAGATACAATGAAAAGCAAAGAGCCTTTTCTTTACAGCAAGCATCAGCCTTTGTGTACGTGCACTCTGGCATGTTCCTTGATGTTTTCTGGAACGGCTTTTTCAGTTAAGCGCATGTTGAAAGATGGACTGACAATCACATTCGCAGAATACCCCTAAATGAAGAAATATGAGTTCTTCTTATTTGCAGTGCTGGGGCTTGAAAAGAGGAGCAAGCACTGACATTCAAAAGTGGGGAAATGTGGCGCCTCTGGCTACCATTTCACTTTTTTACCCCCGGGGACCTGCAAGATAATCTTCACAACAGATCTGTATGAATTCCACACATTATGCATGACATCATGCAAAGATTCCTTAACAAGTTACATCCAGCATGCAGCAGTGAGAGCAGATGATAAGGTCTTCCATATGTCAATTTATGTCATAACATGAGGCAAAAGACTGTGATTGATTATCTTAATGGGGCCAAGAATAAGGCAGGAACACATCAGGGCATGTTGCTGATTGAAATATCATGTGGTAATGTTTTTTTTTCTCTCCTTTATGATTGCAGCAAGAACCTTTCGGTTTATGAGTCCAAGCTTTTACGCAACAGACTGATGCAACATGTGAAAATAAGAATTTGATGTTTGATGAAATCTGAGTGAATCTCCAAGGAGAATACATGATTTGAACAACAGGAACTTACAGCAGTAACATGCTGAGTAAAACAATGTTGAATTGTCTTCTTTCAGGATGTTCACTTTTCTTCATTGTTCCCTTTCCACCCCCCAGCAAATAATTATCTCACCCCAACTAGTTTCCAAAAAACCTTTAGACAGTGCTCTTATTTTGACATAGAGAAAATAAGCCTCCTCTCAACATAGAATTAAAAGTTTGTACATTTTAGAATTAACAATGCTCTGTTCTGTTTGAGTTTCTCAATAAGCCATGACAGTGTGACAGTGAACCAGCATGCACAGTACCAGAAATGGAATTTAGCCATTTTATGATTTTAACCTGTGCTTTCTCTACTGTGACATGTCAAAATAACTCTGTTTTTTAGTCTAGACTAGTCTGAATATGTACCTTTATGCGTTTTACTCACAAGTGGAAAAAAAAATAGTTGGAGCTCAAAAACAAACATTGTGAAACCTCCTTGCCGGTTCCAAAATATCGGACCACAAACAACATTTGGCTGTCCTCTTCCACCTCCTCCTCCTCCTCCTCTTCTTCCTCTGCATTTCCTCTGGGCTGTGGTGTAACAGTGTGAAAAACGGAAGGAGAGCTGAACTGGTGGTGTTGAGGTGAGGAGAGGTGAGTTTGTGTACTGATAGTAGAAGATATATGGAGGAGGCTGCTGGGGTTTAGATAGTGATCTGCTCGCTGGAGAGGTCAGCGGGATTCTTTCCACTAACACAGCCGGTTCAGTCCACAGTTTAACCTTTTGATCTCCTGCTGATCACATCTCTAACTTAAATGGCATCTATCTCACTAGAAACACTATTTGTTAAAGAACCTAATAAACATACATCGATTTAGTCTAACCTTTAAATAAATGAGGTGTACGAAACTAAAGAAATACTAAATTTGGGAGGAATTTTTTGCCTTTATTTAATAGGAAACCAGGGAGAGAGATAGGGGATGACGTGCAACAAGCAAGCCTTTGGTACATGGGCCTATGTTCTACCAATACAGCAATTGTTGGTTTTTATTACACTCTTTTTGAATGCAGGATTTGTTGCAGAGCTGTATTAGTCTGGCAACTTCAGAAATGCAATTATTGTCCTTTGAACATGATTATTATAAAATGCTCTTAATGTTTTGATTTGCAATATTTTCTTTGCACTTCATAAATGAAGTGGTGGAAGTTTTATCATTTCAGCTCTAATGAAATTTAGTCAGTAAAGCAAATTAAATATGGATAAATATGGCCGTAAATCCTCAGTTCAGTCAGCCAACTCATGTGGAAAGGATTTACTATGTGAATATTAAATTTGCACAAAGTTAATGTTTGGCGTCTGACCCCGTCACTTCCTCCAAGAACACAACAAGCTCAGAGGAGATTTAGAGTGACGATAATTAGTGATATTTCCATGCACACAAACACCGACTAAACGGAGCCGAGAGATTTACTCGTAGTCTACGTAACACAAACTGAGCTTGTTGAAGTGAATCAGTGATGTTTAACATTTCTGCAGTGAGTCAACACAGATAAAAGCTGCCAGCAACACCAACAAAAAAAAACACCCAGACGTGATTTTACCTCCTAAAAGTCTGAAGGGACATGATCAGACTATTCATTGGTGATTAAAAGAGCGGGAATTTTAAAACGACTGCCTTTTTGCAAAGGGTGTGTTAAATATATGTTGCAACATGAGTATGCCATGTGTGAATGTAGCAGTATGACTGGGCTGCCTGATCAAGCTTGCAGGCTCCATTGGATTTTAACCCTTTAGGATCACTGTTGGCTCACAGAGCTGTGTTGATGTTATAAGATGCATGGCTTGTTGTTGTTTTGGGCTTGCTTGGGCCCTTGAACTCATTGACATTCTTCTGTTCCTTTGGAGCTTGGTCTCACGTCAATACCTTTTCATGGCCACCTACAGAGTGAACACTGTAGGAGTGGAAGATGGACTGAATGCTTCTCTGAATCCTCAGTTGAATCCTCTCCAAGATATGATTCAATATTTTGTAAGTTACATTAATCAAACAGCAAAAACACTAACCGTGAAGTGAAAACTGGTTCCTTGGGTGGGCTGTAACAACTTTGTTTTATATCATCTATCTACAGCACCAAGTCTGCAGTGGCCTTTGTACACTTCGCGTCAAAATGACTTGTTATGGGGGGAAACGGTAGACTTCTGTGAATACAGGCAAGGTTTCCTGCCTGTAAAAACAAGATTGAACTCAAGGAAAACCTAGACTGTTTTTCTTTTCTGCAGATTTGTTTAATCAACGTAGAAAAATATGTTAAATGAAATAAATAATACCCCCTGTCCATCCCTCACAACCTGGAAGGATAAGCGAGTGTAGCTAATGGATGAATGGATGGAGAATAAATCAAACTTTATTGTCAGTATGATGCGTTCATGATGAGATAGCATCCTATTATGGTTTAATTATTTTCATAGATAAAATGCAGTACAGTAGGCCGTAGTCTATTTATAGCTGACTGCAGTGTATCCACATCATTACATCTCTCTTGATAATGGAAATATGAAAGAGATGTGTACTATGAATAGCTAGAATGACCCTGATATGCCATATTATTTTTAACCCTCATTGTGACTTTAAGAGATGCTCTCTTATTCTTCCCGCTCTTTCCAACAACCACAGTCCCCCTTTGTTAATGTGTAGCTCCTATTACTTTTATTTACAGTAGTTCAAATAGCCTGGGGTTTCTGCTCTAATGTATGGCATCTTTGGGTTTACTGACTTTTACAGTGCAGAGTGAAGTCATATATTGAGGCGGATGCCCTGGCGTGCAAACTAACAGTTGCATAAGCGCTTCTGTGCGGCGTAGGTATGCACATAAATACACCCCCCAGTCTGAATCAGAGCTGTACTGTTCATTTTCTGTTCCAACGCACGTAACCACATAACCGTCTGTCTGAGAGCCTCATTCATTTTTTGACAGTTTTGACGGTTTTAGATCTGTGATTTTTCAAACCTCAGCGGCTGCAGCCACAGCACCTCTAAGGGTGAGGTCTGTCAGCTGGAGTAAATACTTTCTGTCGTTACAGAATTCTTGTACTTGTTTCAACTCATTAATGCATTTGCACCTTTCGGCTAAGTTTACACCACCATGTGTCTTAATAGCCCTTACTTCATGCCTTTGTGTCTGTATCTAAAACAGCAGGTTGTCAGGCATCCCTCTGTTTTACTGTATGGCTTATGACTCATGATGGGACAAACACCTTTATATTTACAATGATACCAGCCGACCGCACAGCTCACCTGTCTTAAGACCTGATTCACTCAAATTATCCTCTGCGAAATGACTCAGTGTTTGTTGTAAACACTGTAAATGTTGTTGGGTTTTTTTTTATGGGGCTTCCCCGATGTGCTCATCATGAACACATTTGTTTTGATCTTAATTAACACTGTCTGGAAGGGACATGAAAAGAGTCTGTTTCCATGTCCCCCCTCTCTTCATAGCTATTTTCTGCTTGACATGTCTTTCTAAGAGCATGTGAATGCAGCAGGCCTCTCTGCTCTTAGTTTGGACTGTTGGTGACAGGATAGTCCAAGGTCAAAATCCCCAATCAACCCACACACAGACACACACACTGACATTTTGTTTGCCCTGCAGTCTGAACAAATATCTGCATTGATGATGACCCACGCAGCGGACAAGGAAGAGGACAAGAGAGACAAAGACACAATGAGCACTGAGACACCCTCAAAGGTAAGAAGAGCACCCAACGGAAGCAAAAGCCTCCCTCTTTTCTTTCTGCCTGCTGCACACCTTTGAGGCCGGCCTTTCTTGTAGCCCACCTTAGGAAAACATCCGTGCCCCCACACGACGCTGAGCCTTGTGTTTCCTTCTGTCTTTAATCTTAGTGAAAAGAGCTTTTAACAAGGCTGGGGAGGATGAGTGGATCTGCCAGAGCAGAACAAAGGCAGGGAGGAACTAGGAGAGATAGTAGCAGAGTGGAAGGCTCTGTAATTTATCACCTGTTGCCCTTGGGCAGCCCTGCACTCCACGCCCTGGGCTCTGTGTAAGTGTGTGTGTGTGTGTATGTATGTGTATGCAGGTATGGAAAGGTGATGAATGAATAAGCAAAGAACAAGAAAACAGACATTCCTCATTCCTCTAAAACCTCAAAAGACATTGCTTTGTGCAATAATTTCAAGGGAAAAGTAGACATGTGCTTGCCAAAGACACCTCATTTATGCATAACTCCCTTTACCACAGATTTTGACACTACATGTTTATGCACTGATTGTGTTTTTTTGGCCAAGATATGGGTGGGTTTGTACAAGAATGTGCAGCATGTATCAATTTCTATAGTAGATGTCTGTGCAACATAATGAAATGTTTAAAAAGAGAAAAACAATATATAAAATAACATAAAATAAACAAAAAAATGCCAAATCATGTTGTGTCATGTCATGTCACGTCGAGGCCTCAGTGTTTTACCAGGTTATTATACTTCCCTGTCGAGATTTTCTCCTCCAGTCCCTTTATGTTTGCCTGCCACCTTGTGGCTTGCTGCTGCACCTGCACAGATATATAACTATAAAAAATACAGTATCATTGTTTGATTTTAGACTATCAGGCTATGGAAATAGCCCAGTCAAATCATTATAGACCAGACTAAGTAGACTAGATTAACACTGACACTGAATGACACCTGCTTTGATTGTTAAATGAGGAGTGTTGGCAGTTAGGCAAAGGAGGTGAGACTGATGATCTAATGCTGCCTTTACGTTCTTCCAGTGAGCTCGTTCATCCGTGCACGGCAAAAGTCATGAGTGAATTAAGTGAATTAAAGACAAAAACTAAATGGAAACTACAGTACAGAAGTTTTTTTTGTTATCATTTGCTTTATTTTGAAATTAATTGGTGCACATAATTTGACCAAAGAGCGAATTTAATAATAAAGTAGCCAATTTGATCAGATTCTCCCTTTCGTCCGTAGGGGTATAAATGGGATTTGTTCACTTAAATATGATACATAAATAAATATGACGCTTGTATGCAGGGGCGTCGTATAGGGTGGAAAAGTTAGGACAATTCCAAGGGCCCATGAGTGACAGGGGCCCCCAAAAATAGGTAAACACCAATATAAAATTATTAAACCATCATCATTGAGTATCATTTCAAATATAATAATGAAATTATTATCTCTTTGTTTTTATGTGTTTTGGGCAGTAAAAGTTAAATAAAAAAATGGCCTTTAGCACATTTCGCATCAAATAGTGAACTGCACTGTATACTGTACGCAGACTTGCATGCATGCACAAATCATAAGCAGGAAATACTGTGCAAGTATTGAACTACAAGACGCAAAAGAGTTGCAAGCCTTTGATTAGAGTTAAGTAAAGCTTTTGGTGGAATAGTTAGGTCCTAAAAATTCCTGGCGGCGCCGCTGCTTGTATGAACTACAACTCGCTCACTTCAAAAAAAAATTCCCACACGTCCGACAAGACTCTGAAGGCAACACCGCACGACGGATGACGTAAGCACGCAGCTGCCCGTGTTTGGTTGTGGACGGAGCAAGAAAGCTAGGAAGGGATCAAGGAAAAACCTCTAGCATCGTAGATAAACAACCCCCGAGAGAGGTGTTGAAACCCGGCGGGAACACAGCTGTCACAACACCGAGGGGACAGTCAGATAAAGGCCCGGTTGCGTCCTTCATACGGAGAGGGTCAACATGTCTGAGACATACGGTATGTTTGTGCGGGGCGGCTGTTAGCTGTAACACACACACACACACACACACACACACACACACACACACAGCTCTGGTGTGTGAGGAGATGCAACGCTAGCTTTAGTTTAGCTGCCAGCTCACCGTGTCTGTGTGTTTGTTTCTTTCTTTTTTAACAATGACAACTAATATTTGCGCTGACATTCAATTCAAAGACACTGCCACAGTCCAGAAAACTGCTGGGTTGTGTGTTAGGTGACACCTCTGCGATGGCGTTGGGCACGTTGCTTCCTGAAACGCTGACAGATGGTGGTGTGAACATTTCCAGGTAAAAAAAAGTTGCCCCCAAAAACTTGAGCCACACAAAGCTTTACAGCAGCATGTCGATACGTGATGTTTGCAGACGCTGGGAGGTAACCTGAGCTCGGATCTCAGGCAGATTGGGTGACCTTGCAAGCAGCAAGAAGAGTGTATTCACTCATAGGTGTGTGTGTGTTTTTTTTGGTCACTTAGAGGTAGCAAGCCCTATAATAAGGAAGTTAGACATCTGTGGCTTATCATCCGTGTGCAGCAGCTGTCAGGTGTGTCACATCTGATTTCCATACTATTTCAGGACAGTCTACAAATTCATGCTGACATGCTCTTATGACATTATGATAAATTCCTTTTTAACATGACTCTGCCTGACAGGTATCAATAGAACAATGGGCCGGACACTGTAGACCCACTTGTTTTGAAATGGCACACCACCCGTCCTCCTCCTGTTGCACTCCTCCTCCTCCTCTCACACACTCTCTCCATCCTTTTCCTACTTATATCCCCCCTGTCTCCCTCATTTCTTGTGTGAAACTTTATCCCGGTGGGCAATATTTATGTACACGTGCCGGCACTAATGGTAGCTGTAATAGCCTTTTATTGATTTGTGTCTCGGTCTTTCTCCTCTCGTTGGGAGGGCCAGTAGTAGTGGAGAAAAGGTTTTATGAATACAATAAGCACATGGCCAGGTTAAATGGTCCCAGAGGGAATTGATGTAAAGTGTTTCATTCATTTTTGGTCTTTGGTTCAGTATGGCATACTCTTTATTTGTTACAGAATGTGATTTACAAGTTAGAAAATACAAGATTTCAAATATCAATGCGCCGGGAGCAATGTGAATTAGGTCGATACTACTTTTTAAAAAATCAAAACATCCTATTTTGGCATTAAAAGACAACTGAGCTAATCTATTTCTATAGCAGTGGGTATCGGTACTCGATACTTTTCAGGTATCGACGGACCAAGTAGTATCGAAACTGGGCCTGTCAAACGATACCTGCAATTGGTTCTTTTTGTATCCAGATCAAGAAAAAAAACTACTGTTTCTATGGTTCTGCTCGCAGCCACCAGTAGTTTGTATGGTGGTTAAGCGGGTTCAAGCCGTGCGGAGTTGGCTGGTTATCGTTACGAGATGCCGGTGACATTTACGCAACCGATTTGCTTTCTTTTCACATGATTAATATTTAATCAAGCTAGAAAAAAAGTATCGAATGAAGTACTCAGTTAGTATCGGTATCGTTCTTAAGGGTACTGGTATCGGTACAGGTATCGAACATTTTTAAATGATACCCAGCCCTAAGCAGTGCTCCTTGTAGGCAATTTGTGAGTACCGGCGCAGCAATGAAATCAATTTATTCTCATGATATCATTTGTTTTGTTTTTTGTATTATCGATTAATCAATCAATTTGATTAATTACTGGATCTGTAAACTGTGAAAAATGTCCATCCTGTATCTTCTTGGGTTGCTTGGCATTGATTTTGGTCTTTGTTACACATCAAAATTCAATCAAATCTCTCCGGTTTCCATTTATATGGAATATGTATATCTCATGTTACATGAGATATATATTTGTCTGTAGATCAGAGGACTTATAAACTGTAGGTGTGTTAAGTGTTGTCACAGTGTAAGTCAGTGCATATAAGAGTGTTAGTGTGTTCCCTCTGGTTATTTAATATTGATGTCTAAAGAATACAATAGCCTGAAAGGCTGCTGTTGAGAGGCCAGCGCTGCGTTCCTCCCATTGCTTTGACATATTGACAGCTTGATTGTTGCATGCAGATTTTTCGCATGGGAATATGCGACGTCTGGGAAGCCGTTGAAAAGCCGAGGCTTGCTTTTAAAACGGAGCCGTTTAGCTTTTGATTCTGTCAGCTGCGCTGTCAGAGCCATTGACAACTTGTGGTTGAGACGTGACGCTGACTGCGGTTGCAGAAGAAAACTGTAAGTGCTCTCAGGCCCTTTCGCTCTGCTTTAGTAGTTATGTTACCATGAATTTGACCTCTGGCTAATGTTGCTTGAGGAAACACCCTCTTCAACAAACAAAGCCGCACCATAAACTGGTCCGGCTGTGGTGTGAAGGTGGCTCCAAGAGCGCTATCGTAATAAGTTTAAATGTCACGCAGGAGCTAAAGATCAATCTCATCTGCCACTTTTTTTTTTTCCCCCCCCCTAAACTACTGTTTTTGTTGACCTTGTGTACTCACAGGATGCTCACCTGGCTGTTAATCTCAACAGTGGTCACTAATCATTTGCCAGGCCAGCACTTCTGCCTGCAGAGCCAGCAGCGCTTAAGCGTGAACCAAAATTGCACAGAGTCATCAAGGTCCAACTGAAACGGGCTCTCAGGCGGAAAGGTGCAGTCTGCAATCGTTATTTGCACTTACAGTCATAAGAATGCACACAGCCACTATCGGATTTCCTGTTTTTCTTTCACTACCTTTCTTATGAGTTGCTCACAAACACAGACGTATGAGTCTCACGGTCATGACACGGTTTCGTATTCTCAGATCTAGTGCAGCCCGTGTTTGTAAATGCACCCCCGCACTATCTGTGGTCACTGCACACAAAAGCTCTCTGCACTGGGGGACGGCCTTGCATGTCAGGGATCTGATACATTTGGGTTCTGGATCATCTGCGTGGGTTGGATTGTACTTTGCAGAGTAATGGCCCCAACAACAACAACAACAACATCTGCACGACCAGCTGGCTGTGGTCATTTAATCACTGCGCACACCAGTTAACCTGAGCCATGTTCAATAACTCCAAAGGCTTTGTTTTGATGCAGTGTTATCAGGCGCTGGTGTCATTTCCCAACTCAGACAAACAAGTATAATAAATTAGAATGATGAGTAGCAGGTTATGCTGATTACATACAAGGCTTTATGATTAGCAGGCTAATTTCAGGTTGTTGGATGCTGTGAAAGTAGAAGCTCAATAGGATTAAGAGGAAATCTGAGGATTGCCTCTGGGGATTCTCCCCTGACGTGGGTGTTGCATTGATCTCTAACTCCTCTCCTCTGCTTTCAGACTTCCTATTTAAGTTTCTGGTGATTGGCAGTGCTGGGACGGGGAAATCCTGCCTCCTCCACCAGTTCATTGAGAACAAGTGTAAGTTTTCCCCCTCATTAAAGAGCATTAGTCACATCGGGTTTGCATGAGAGTGAAAGCCTAATTGTATTATTACGCAGACACACAGACAAATCGACTTGGTCATGAAATTAGTGCCGCAGATTTCATAAGTTTCATGCCGCATACTTCAGAATAAACCCTCTCGTTGTGCTGGTGAGGTTACACTCTGCTGAGTTCTCAGCAAGTTCCTCCTGAGAAAGTTATTCATTGACTTCCACGTGGAATCAAACTGAAATGACAGGATGAATTCTGCGTCTGTCCAGATTCCTAACATTCACAGTAGGTAATTATTGAGCCAGCAAAATATAACACAGCTCCACGGATCTTTGGCTTAGACTAGAAAATGCATAGTAAATGTTCAAACTCAAGATCCTCCAGTCAGATTTTTAATATTAGTTTGTTTTGTCTTTTTTTAAAACCCTGAAATGTTTCTTCTCTGCTGGGATCTTTTTTTTATGATTTAAAGGACAGTTACATTAAACATTGTATGTATAATGCAATCCAAATAAAAGAAAATTCAAACTAACATTGACTTTAAAAAGATGAATCTACACCTCTCCGACAGTGTCAACAAATCAAAACATCATAAGCTTCACACAGGCAGGATTTATTGCAGGGCTGTTGTATTGTCCCTAATAAACCTGTAAATCTGTAAATCAGTCATAACAAAACATTTCAACCATCCATTAAAATTCACTCTGAAGACACCAGCGAGTGCGAGAGCTCAGACACATACACACACTCGCACACATGCTTCTGTTAATTTGATTAAAGATGTGTTAGGTCCCTGTGCTGTCACTGTAAAGGGTGAGGGAGGGCAGGTTGATTAATGTAATCTCATCTAGACTCCCTTTAGTCTCTAACATGGATATGAGCTGCGATAAGCAAAACACACCAACGTATTATAAATTAGAGGCAATGTTCCGGGAACAGTGCGAGCGCATTGTCTCCATTATGGCAAGTCTTCTCCGCCAACCTGTTTTATAGTCTATAATTTTGGCAGGAAAAATGAGTTTGGCCTAGTTCCTCTGCTGTGCTATTTCTTTACTCATTTGCCACCATCTTCTATCTGCATCTGTGCTGCAGTTAAACAGGACTCCAACCACACCATCGGCGTGGAGTTTGGTTCCCGAGTGGTCAATGTTGGTGGAAAGACGGTCAAGCTCCAGATCTGGGACACCGCTGGACAGGAACGATTCCGGTAATGGCCTGCGATATTTTAAGGGTTTGGCAAACTTTAAAGAAATATTAGATTAACGTGAATTACTGAGCTGACATGCTGTCTTTGGGCATCATCCAGCTTCAAACAGCTACACACAGATGCGGAGATGCCTCAGACTCATATCTCTGAGCAGCTCCAACAGAGTAATTACACGCCTGTCTGATAGTAATAAGCTAAAAAGCAAGGAACAGTTTCTCGTTCACTTTCCCTCGCCGTGTTTCATGAGCCAGTATCGATATTGTGAATGTGTCATTTTAACCCAGATTTCTGCGTTCTCTCCACAGTTCTGTTACACGCAGCTACTACAGAGGAGCAGCCGGAGCGCTCCTCGTCTATGATATTACAAGGTAAATTGCTAAATTTGCATGTAATGTACTCCATGTTGTGAGACACAAGCAAGAAATGTTTTTAATGACAAAATAATCATTTAAAATGACAAAAGATAGAGGACACAAGGAGGCATACACTACAATATTTTGAACCGTTGAAACTGGATCTGGGTGGAGTTGAAATTGAAATTTACTAACCCATGATGCGTAACAGTGTATCACTTTACTATGTTTATTTTTATGAGCACATACGTTGTTGCTGTCAGTCTGTGTGGTAGAAAAAAATGCTATAGTGTGTCCATACCATCGCCAGAAATTGTGCGATTTATTGACAATGGACCCATACAGTGAGATATAGATGCTCACAGGCAAGCTCTGTGCTGTGATAGAAGGCCCGTGAAATCAAGATGGAATGCATGCAGTAATGCAGAGAGACAGGAATGTAATACAGTTTGTTTGTAAGAATATATGGGCTTTCTGTGGCAGGGGAGGTGGAGCGTAGAGTGGCAGGAGCTGTAATATAGAGGCATCCTCTGCTGGCAGGCAGCAGCAGTCGGCAAAAGTCCATCACAGAAAGTGTCACCTGAGGGGAAAAAACAAAACAAAACAGGGGAGAGTGGAGGTGTGGGCGTGGCATGTGAAGTGGAGGAGGACGAGAGCAAGAGAGCGAGTGGGAGATGCAGACATTTCAAGTGAGTGGGAGACATCGATCACCTCTCGGTGGTGAAAAGGTAGATAGACAGCGTGTGACTCAGATCACAGCTCAGCTTTTTGGCTGTTTTGTGAAAGCAGCTGTTAAACATTATTCTGCTGACCCACGCCCTTCTGCTCATCTCACTGGCCTCCTGTTACTTCATGGCTATCACCCAAAGAAGTTTCTAGGAAAGTTCTTCCCTGCACAACACATACATGCCTGTTTCAGCATTCATTATTATTTAATAGATTCATTTAATGCATTTTTAAATGTAAATGCATCATTTACCTCACACAAAGTACTTTTAAAGGCCCACATTTACTACAGAACAGACACACACAGCAGATGTGCACGCAGTCTGCACATGCAGTCTGCGCTGACACGTACAAGTGATGAAACTTGTATGTCACCTGGACCCTTGAGGCTGTGCAAAAAAACCATTTGAGCTGAACACGTTTCAGGTCGACCCTTTACTCGTGACAATAAGCTAGCTGTTGTACCCCAATGAGTGTCCATCTGTCGCGTCCTGTCTTGCAGTCGGGAGACGTATAATGCCCTCACCAACTGGCTGACAGATGCACGGACTTTGGCGAGCCCCAACATTGTTATTATCCTGTGTGGCAACAAGAAAGACCTGGATGCGGACAGAGAGGTGACCTTCCTGGAGGCATCGCGCTTTGCTCAAGAAAACGGTAACTGATGAAGTCTCTGTCTCTTCTTTTTTCTTCTTATTCATGATTTATCCTGTCTTTTGTTGTTTCTTCTTTTTTTTCCACTCTTTCTTTTTTTCTTCCACCCTGAACATGTGCTTTTTTTTTTTCTTTTTGCTCATGTAGAGCTGATGTTCCTGGAGACCAGTGCTCTGACAGGGGAGAATGTCGAAGAGGGTTTTCTAAAGTGTGCTCGCACCATCCTCAACAAGATAGACTCAGGTACGCGTTGTTTTCTTTATTAAAGAGGTGTGTCTGAGTTGGGCGTTTCGGACAGATTATGTTTGCTTGTTTTAACTTCTCATCTCTGTGCTTGTGAGTGTGAAGACGTGTGGATCTGCCTTTTGCCAAGACTCCATGTCTGACATTGTTTTTTGTTTGTTTTAAAGGTGAATTGGACCCAGAGAGAATGGGTTCAGGTATCCAGTATGGAGATGCTTCGTTGAGGCAGCTGCGACAGCCGAGAGGCACCACCACACAGAATAAACAGCAGTGTAATTGCTAGGGGTCGGGGCGGGGGGAGCCCACCCTCACCTCAGCCCACAGGCCCACACAGACAGGACGCCCCTTACAGGTCAGCGCTGCTTTTAGAAAAAGAGACGTTGCCTCAGTATTGATATGTGTGCATGTCAGTGATCATCCCTTTCGTCTCTTTTCTCTTCCCACGTCTCAGCTCCAGGTGTTTTTTGGTGTGTGGGACCGTTCTCTCTGCAGTCTCACACACCTTGGATCACCTGGATAAGTGGAGATCACTGCAACCCCTTTGCCCCTGCGTCTCGGCAGGGAAACCCCTCAGTGTGAACATGCTGGGATCATTTTAATTTTTTTTTTAAAGTGGTTTCTTGGTTATTTACCAGACAAAGACGAGTCGAGGGTTGTGTGTATGGGCTGCCCTACTGTTGTTTTATCTCTGTGCTTTTTCATTCTGGTTTTAGTAACACCTACCTGCTTCTTCATTTGCACATCATTGTTTATAAATTATTATCGGTAAGCTATTTTGCGCATATTCATTGTTCAACTTATCTGGATATAATTCATGAATAGTTTTGGTCGGCGCTTTTGAGTTTTTAACATTCACCTGTTGATGTTTTGCTTTTTATTATCTATTATTTGAGTTAAGTATATTTTCCATAAAATCAGCCTGTCATTGATGGTGATTAACGGTCTAAATGTGTCCTCTTATACGTCAATATACACAGATTTTGCTTCAGAATCATTGTAGATATATTGAAAACCAGATACAATGCAAGTCCTTGTGAAGGTTGTTGTCCAGTAACTTTTCCTGATCCAATTGAAAGCAGCAAATCAATGAGTTCAAGTATAGTTGAGATCTTTAAAGTCATACAGGCCAGCCATATGTTAGAGCCCAGGTTTTTTTTTTTTCACTCAGTGTGTTATTTGAGTCATTTGACATTTTTTGATTTGCATTAAAATGCACCATTATGTGTTGGCCTTAGTAATATACTTGACATTGTTTATCTACAGTATATTATTCCCAGTCCTCATGTCTTTAAACTGTCAAAAATGTACTAAGATGAGCCTGTGGGTCAGGTTTAAAGCACAAAAAAAGAGTTTTTGCTCTTTATTTTACTCCAGAGTTTCCAAAGTCTATAGATTTGCATTATCAGATTTAGTCCTGTCACAGTGTAAGAGAAAGAGTCAATCTTTGCAAAACTAACAATATCTTTGACTCCTCCTGCTGGGATTTTTGTCCATTTTCTTGACCCTCCTTTAATTCATGCTGCACATACTGTATAAGGGACGTCACAGGAAACCACAGTTGGTTTTGCCTCAGTGCCATGTTTGAGAAACTTTCATACTGCCCACTCAGTTCCCTCATAGAGCCTCAACACTGTTTAATCACGCAAGGTTCTAAGTGCACCTTGATTAAAAAAAAAAGTCAGGATTCTGTTTTTAACCTTTTTAAGTAGTTTTCATTCCTCTTCGTCAGGCCGGGAAACATCTCTGCTCTGAGTTTTGCCGAGCCACCCAGATGTTTTCTCCTCAGAACAGACCCCGTGTTGCCCCAGAGAGAAACAGGGAATTTCCACTGCAACATGATTTCCTCTTTCCGTCATACACTGACAGCACTGATTCGTGGTGCTGCAGGAGGAGAATGAGGTTGTGAGCTAATAACTTTTAAAAAACATCCCAAACTCTTACCGCCCTGCTGTTGAGTCATAGGCACTGCTTCTGTCTGAACCACTGAGAGCAGGTCGTACCGACCCAGCCGAGAGGAGTTCAAATCAAACTGCCTGCAAAACCTATTTCTCATGTCTTCTCCTCAAGTGTTAGCATATGTCCTCCCAGACGAACCATATGCGCTTTAAGCTCACATGAGCCAGCACACTTGAAGATGGTGAGTCGTGCAAACATGAGATCGTATAGGATATCAAGAGACAGATGGTCAAAGCAAGTGTAGTTTTCATAAAATATCGGCATCGTGTGATAGTGTGTCTCCTTCTGCAAGTGCACTTTTACTTTTGAATTTTCATGTTTGTTTTTGTTTATATGCTGCAACTATAGAATTGTACACTTTATTTTACTTGAACAGTATACTGTAATAAAGATTTTAATTGTAGACGTTATCATTTCTTACTAAATAACAACTGAGGTCCTTCATTTGATTTCCTTGTGTCTGCTGTCACAAGGGAAGCGGTGATAAACCCCTGCTGTCTTGAGGTTTGACTTGTTTGTTGCCCACTGCTGACGTGGAGGCAACGATGAAAGGATGTGGACTTCCTGAGCTGTAGGAGGCTGGCAGCAGCGACTCTTGATCAGTCGTTCACAAGTTGTCACGTATTACTCAGCTGTCGACTCATCGAAATGGTTGAATGCCGCCGAAGCAGAGTTGTCTTGCAATCACCTGTGTGTATTTATTGCACAGTTCATAAGCACTCATCAAAATCGAAGTATGATAAGGATAAGGATTCAATCATGTGATGAACACAGTCCAACTCAGTTGTTCCTTAGTAACTAATGTTATATAATCAACCTAAATTCTACTGTACATCCACAAAGTAACCTATGCTGTAAATAAGATTTGTCTATTGTCAGTTGAGGGTGAGTGTTGCTCATTGATTGTAATGATTATGCAATTCCCAGTAAACTGCTTGTTTTTTCAGTTAACACCTTGCACATGTCTCCTGGATTTTAATATCTGCGTCTGTAACCTGCATTCCTTCTTCAAGTCTTCAGTTTGTTGCCCAAGGGAGTTAAAAGTACATCAGAACCTGAGAATATGTATATCTCACTTAAATGTGAGCAACAAGTTCTAACACATCAGGTTTATAGGCAGCCGGCTGGATTTTAACAATAGAATCCATGCACATGATTCATTTACCTCCCCCCGCTCTTCAGTTGAATCATTTCTCTCTCAAAGGCAGTCAGGGTGAGGTTAGGATATCAGACGACTCCTATGATGAAGAGTAAATGCCCTCCGTGTCCAATTGTCTGGATTTATGTTCTCAGGTCGATGGAGCAACGGCTAGAGTGGTTTAATGTAGCTGAAGTGGATATATTGACTGATTTATTGATCCTGGACAGGCTGTCAAGATGACCTCATAATAAAGCGGGAAACACTAATGTTTTACCACTAGATGGTGCTAAAATATTGGACAGAAGACGCTTCAGTTCATGTATTTTTAAGATTGCGCTTAAAGGTTATCTTATGAGGTTCAATCAAGTGTTTTCATATGATAAAGAAGAGTAGTTATTACCAGCTTCTTTAGGATATTAACTCCCTTTCTTTATCAGACAA
This sequence comes from Larimichthys crocea, assembly GCF_000972845.2. Lineage (NCBI taxonomy): Eukaryota > Metazoa > Chordata > Actinopteri > Sciaenidae > Larimichthys > Larimichthys crocea. The sequence goes on along the minus strand of NC_040017.1, from coordinate 16,989,380 downwards.
TAGTCCAGATGGGAAAATGTCATGGTCTAATTTTAATATATCCTTTCCGTAGAACATTAATCATCAACTGGAAGCTGAGACAGTTCATGTGTCACTTCATCTATTTATTTTATTATTTACATATAATGGGGACATACTGATGTGGGTAGTTGAGTCGGAGTAATACATACAAACACACATCTTCCATCAACAAACTCACACAGGTGGACAGTAAGGGAAGCAGTACATATATCACTATTGCCTAATCGATTAAAAAAAAAAATACAAAAGTTCAACAACAGTAACATTTGCAAACCACATTTGACACCTTTGTGCGTGGATATGGTTAAAATTAGAGTATGACAAGTAATTTCATGAACATTAAAGCCCAGCAAAGGGAAAATGGATAAAAGTGTATATATATTTTTTCAGTTCAAGAGGCTTGTAAGAAGAATTTAAAAGCCAATTTATTACACGCAATGCCCAAGGAATTCATGGATCTTCACCAGTAAATACTGCTCAGATCATATAGCGAACAAGAACCACTCTTTTTGGAATGAATGTCACAATATTTAACACACGCAAGATACATTGTATGTACACACCATACAAAGCAAACTTCACAGTACTGCTTATGTAAAATATACTTTCTATGTCCAGGTCTTTTTCCGTCTGAGCGCGTTCGTATATTAAGTGTTTTAAGTGTGACCAACGAGCACCTTTTTTAATGTAATGAGCTGCGCCGAATTATCTAGATGATTTGAAATGCAATGACGACGAACATCCAGAGAGCAGCCGCTTGAGCCAACATAACCTAAACTGTTTATCACCATCAGCCAAAGAGGATGTCTGACACCGCACAGGTTGCCATAACACACCATTAAAAATGGCACTCATCCCAAGTACACTCCATTCAATTATGAACTTGCCATGGTGGGTCAATTGCTCTAAAGGGGCTTTCTAGTCATAGTTTGCTTGTACTGTGATCCAGATATAAAATGAGCAGAAGGCGTGACAAGCCTGCTACTACATCACAGGCAAGGTCTTTCCTTACTTAGATTTATAGAAGCGGCTGCCAAGCTGTTCTAAGTGCTCAATGCACATGGATCATTAGGCGCTCTCGCTTTATACATGGTGCTTGTTAGTTACAGTAGTGCCGTGAAATGAATGTTGAGGTTCCTGAAGGAAGGAGAGGAGGCGGACGAGGAGGACAGAGACAGTTCTACACATCAGTGTTTCCACACTGCACAGAGATAAATGCAAAGACTAACTGGTCACTACATGAAATAACTCATTTCTGCAGCCGCTGGCTTTGGGAAAATTAAACTGAATATAAACTTGATTGTAACTAAAGGTGGTATATGTGATAACATGTTGAAATGTGCAGCCTAATGTACATGAGATGCATACAGACTGCTATGACAAACAGGTTAATTGAACTTCCATATTATATATCCATATGTAAACAATATTGTCTATTTCTAAAAATACCCCTCCCCCTCCTGAAGTTCAGTAAAGGAGTGAAGTCTGCACTGTAGAGGCAGGGAGATGATAGGCGGTCCTTTCCAGAGTGACAGGAACGAGGGGTAGGTTGGTTTAGGTGCCAGGGCAGCAGATAAATGGGCAGGTGGGAAAGGGGGGGGCTGTCTGTTTTCTATTCGAGCGACTGGAGCATGAGGAGCTGCTTGAGGACCTTGGTTTGACTGGTCTCCCTGATCTCTCCCGCCAGGAACATCTCATCCACCACCGTGTACACCTTGAAGCGCAGACACAGAGGACAGGAAATTAGAAGATTAGACGAGGCAATGCAGGACTGAAATAAGAGTACAAATACTACAAACCACATGTAGTATTGTTGGAGCTTAAGTGACATGAAAGGGTTCGGTTTCCTGGAAACCCGTCCTTCACAGTGCCAAGTCATCATCTAAGCCTGTGGTCATCTTTACCCAACCGCACTTCTGTGTCATCAAAATGTAAAAAACATAACCGCTGGATGACTTAAGACAGCGGCTAGTGGCGAACAACACCACATGACAAGTATGATGGGATGAATCAGTGTTCTTTGCCACACACCTGAGAGGAAGAGGGTGACTGAGTGTGTGAAAACAGTTTTAGCCTACGAGCAGCAGTACGTCAGTGGATGAGAAAGAGACTAATGAAATTAAAAGCTTCTTCAAAAATGTATCATAATAGTCAATTTGTGGTTGCAACACGTCTTTAATACGCACGATCCTTGAAAATCAGTAAAAACACTAGCAACAGCTGGGGGGGATGGAGTTGCTTGTTGCTTAGCATTTTTATCTAAAGTAATGTATACCCATCGCTGACTAAATATTTACATGGAAAATCACCAAATCACTGCTCAGGTTGTGAATATGATAACAGTTGCCATGGCATTGTAATGATAGACGCATTTTCTCATTTGCCTTTTGTACTCCTCTGCTTCTTTTGTCTGATCAAGGTGCTTAGAAAATAATAAAAGGCGAAAAAATGATTTTGCAATGTCCTTACCTTGTAGAAGTTGAACACAAGGTCCAACTCACACACGTTGTGGAAATACTCATTCAGCACCTTTAAAGAAAGACAGGAAACCGTAAAGAAAACGCATTTAAATTCAATCAGATAGCAGCGCGGAGATAACCAAATATACTCTGAGAATACATAAAGATGTACGGTAATTGTATGTCTTGATGTGATGCATTATTGCAGAAATAAACCTGACGCCGTAGCAGCGACAGAATCCACTTAACAACCGTGGAATAACCTGATTTCCACTACAAGGACATCCATCTAAAATACGCCAAATTAAAATGGATGTGGTTCTCGTCTCATCTCTGGTTTCCACAGGTTTTTTTCTTTAAGCAGTGATATAGTGTCATTTTCAGTGGCAGATTTACTGAACTGAATGTTGAAACAGCACCATGAAGATAAAAAAAACAACAACTTTTAAATTGGTTATTTCTCCTTGTGTGTGTACGACAACAAGCTGAGAAAGGACAACTTCAGACCGTGTTTCAGAACACACTTACATGCATTCCTTTATAGTCAAACATTACATCAAATGACCTTCACTCCTGATGTTGGTCTTTGCTAAACAACAAACAGTAGATTGAACCTTAAGCTCACAACTTCAGCTGGTAATGTTTGATTTAAAAAAACAACTAAAAACTAAATTAGATCAGGAAAAAAAAGCTGCAATTACACAAACTGAGTGCACTCGAGCTGCTTAATGTCTCCACATAATCGCCAAGATTTGTAATAAACGTGACATCAGGTTGTGCTGATTAAACTAAATAATAATCTAACTAAGGAGCTCTAATTCAAATGAGGTATCCACCATTTAAAAAACTACTACCAACTCGGACACAAACACCAGCATGACTTCCCACATACAGTATGCTACGGTGATAGGCGATGACATACTGCAGTTATGTGAAGGACAATTTATGACAGGTGCAATCTGTAATCAATACAGGCTGATGTGTCCTGCGTTCCAGGTCATACAGCCGCTGAGTGAAGCCTGAAAAGTCTCATTTTTCATCAAAATGACAATATCACAGGTGTCTGGCACTGATGTTCCTATTAATCACATTGACCGCATTCAGTTTATGTCATATCTTTGGGTTTGGTTTTAAAACTTTTGGTTATGCAATATGTACTAAGATAGAATCTGGTTAAATCGTTGGTAAATGATGTACGCCGCTGATGTGAACCAGCATCTGATTTAATGAGCTACAGAAAAAACAGAAATGGATTTAGTTTGCTGTTTTTTTTTTGCTGCTGTAGCACTTCATGGCAGCAACTGCACAAACACAGGTCACACACAAGCTGTCGCAGACACCATTAGGAGAAGTCTCTGATCAAAGTATAAAAATATAAAAGTAGCTTCCAATTAAAATGACTGTACCGTTGCTATTAGCAACATCTGCCTTTTTTGAGGAGGCTGGTATTAGTCATTTTAGTGTTTGTGCAATCGGTCGCAATCAGACTCTCAGTTTGTAATTACTGATCAATTTGTTGTTTTATTGCTGAAGGCTCGTTTCCAGCATCACTTGACCTGGCGTTATCTCACAGTGCTCAAAGTCAATAATGACACGCCCCGTGCATAAGAATGTAAAATCCTGTAAATGGTTCAACTGTGACGTATTTGTAATCCTCACACCAATTTGATATTCAGACAAAACTTGATGTGATATATCAGAATTATTTAGATACCACTGCAAAAAAAACCTCCTTATACATCTCTAAATGTGAGGTGTGTAACACACACGTTTAAACACTGAAAAATATTATTTCTTCCACTAAATGTCATTTTACTGCAGTCCATACTTCCCACACGAATGCAGGTTTGACATTAAGGAGCTGGAAAACAGTGCAGGGGAAATTTTTGAAGGCAATCATTAACAGAGATTCCTGAAAACAAACAGACCGTGAGAAGTAAATCATCATAGTTCACTTACTTAAGTCTGTCATATCATGTGTTATGTGTTGCGTGTGTCAGTTACCTCTACAAAGTTGTGGATTCCCTCGAGGTATGCCAAGTTGTTATCGGTCACATCCACGCAAATACAGAAGTACAGACCAGCATAACGCCGGTAAATGATCTTGAAGTTCCTGAACTGTGAGAACAACACAGATAAAAGCATCTTAACAATTTTTGTCTCTTTTATTATGACAACAGCAGCAGCTTTAGTTGGACTTAAGCTTCCCGGCTTTAAAGGTAGAACACACCCAGTGATCTCTGAATGAGGATTCATTTTGTTTGACGGTGTCATTTCTCTGCCGCCCATTTGTTAGAATGCTTCTTTTTCAAATTGTTTTTAAAAAAAATGGACTCATGATTTCTTTAAGTAGCTAGTGGAAAGTGCTCATAATGTGGGACACATGTGAGTCACCCAATTATTTTACTGTGAAGTAGCCGCAACAGAGATTTTTAAAAGGACAGCGGTTTTGCTCATTATACTGTAGTCCTTGATGGGATTTAGAAAAACGATCTGGTTTAACTACATGCATTTTTTACATGCACTTTAACCTTGTAATACAACCACACGAACACAAAGAGACATGCAAATGTGGAGCGAGATGGTGGAGTGATGGGCGGCCACCCAGAGCAGCGCCCTGCGAACTGGCACCTCGTCCACCTTCCACACTTTGGTCCATACTGAACCGGCCACCCTCCGGTCTCTGGACTGAGCTGCCCCCCAAAACTAAACAAAGTAACAGCAAGAGGCTTGTCACCACTGTATGCTCATATCATACCTCCACAAAGTTGGTGTGCTTGGCGTCCCTGACAGTTACCACAGCGTGAACTTCCTCAATCAACTTCTGCTTCTCATCGTCATCAAACTGCATGTACCACTTGGCCAGTCTTGTCTTCCCCGCTCGGTTCTGGATGAGGATAAAGCGGATCTGTGCAAATGAGAGAGACAGAAATGAGATTGCAACACAGACAGTCTCCTGAAATGTGTGTTTTTGATGTTTTAGTGACTTCAGACACAACTGTCGTCTCATTATTATAATTTAGCATAAGATTTTGATACCCTGCAATATTAGTATCTTGATAACAGCAGCAGGTTATGCCTATCGGGCACGGCATTGGTTGAAGATGCAGTCACACTTACTGAAAACTCTCTCTCACCATCTGTAAACATACAGGTCTCATTAATGCACGTTACTAACTAAACTTCTTCCCCGGCGTTTCTGTGCTCTATCGTCCAGCAGGTTCTCGTGGATCGTGGCTGCTGCTGTGATCCTGCACGACGTCCACTACACACATTACTACTGTCATTATTGCTGCCATATCTCCATTACAGTTTATGCGGGCGTCAACGCAGATGACGCTCTCAGGTTTTAGACAGTCTGCGGGGACGTTCACAGAGACTACGTCCAGGTTTTGGACAGTCTGCGGGGACGTCACAAACATGACCTGCAGATCTCCATCACAGTTTATAGTAAGTTGATGATTTGCTGCTGCTGTGCATCTGTCTCTCTCCATCTCTATCACAGGTCCCACTGCTACTGTAATCATTTTATCATTCATTGTAATTGCACAATATGTTTGTGTTGATTTGTCCTGTACACGTCTGTCCGTCCTGGGAGAGGGATCCCTCCTCTGTGGCTCCTCCTGAGGTTTCTTCCACCTTTTTTTCCTGTTAAAGGATTTTTGTTTTCACTCTAACCGAGGGTCTAAGGACAGAGGGTGTCACTCCCTGTACAGATTGTAAAGCCCTCTGAGGCAGATGTACTTTGTGACTTTGGGCTATACAAATAAAATCTGATTTGACTTATCTCACCGTTATTTAGCTGTAACGTTAGCAGGCTGGATAGTGTTAGTGTTAGTGTGAACCACACCCCATTCATTTTGACAGCACGGTCTGACCTGACCTTTCACAAACTCAAAAACCATCGCTGTGCCATCTACCTGAGCCGAGTGCAGGTTTCTGTCTGTGGTTAAAAACATCGTGACTACTTCAAATCTGTGGCCGCCAGCCTGCCATGGCGAGTTAGCCAACGAGCTAACTGTGGAGAGGTTACCTCGGATGCTAAAGTTAGCAGCACAGCGCTACTACGAGAGGAAAACAGACGATGTGTTGACGTGTGACATATTTACCATTGTCGTCTCTGAAATATGGACCTTAGAGCCCCCAGAATAGCACTTCCCTGAATACTTATGCTACGATTTTACACAGATACATCGGTAATTTCTTCGACCGCTCGTCCGCTATCTCTCCCGAGCTAACACAGGAAGTGCAACAAAAAAAACTACTACGCCGAGTTGCGTTGCACGATGGGAGATGTAGTGCGTGTCTAACACATTTAGAACTCCACGGAAGGTGGTATGGAACTACAACAACCAGCGTCCCGCCGTGTTGAGTCGAGCTTTGGGTCACATGAGAGGCGGAAAAAGTAGTTACGAAATATTAAATAGATTTAAACAATCCGTGAAGATAACACAGAATGATTTTATAAAACATTTATATTTCTACTTTTATATAGTTTTTTATTTGTATATATGTTAGCACAGGTTATTTATTTTCTATGCAAATGTTTAATTTGAACTTTTAGAGTTTAACTCCTCTGCGAATGTTTAATTTTGCTACAAATGTTTAATTAGATAGATTTATCCCAGGTTAATATTAACGTATGGCTACCGTGTTGTAGGTTGATTCTAATGTATGTTTAATGTTTGTTTGTTTGCGTGCTGCTACTGGATGCTTGAATTTCTATCTATCTGAATATCTATCTTACATTATCAGGTGAGACTTTCAGTTTAAAGGTTTAATCTAAATATACAAGACTGTCCAGCTTCAGTGTCATTAAGCTTTCTAATATGAAACAAACTGGAATATTTTCTCATGTAAAAAAAAAAAAGAGAGAGAGAGAGAGAAAGCCATCTTTGTTTTCACATGTATAAAAATAGCATTTTAGCCACTCTTTAACTTTGTGTTTGTATGTGTTTGTGGTTCTACGGACCACATTTGTGACACACCTCAGAATTACTTGCATAGACAATACAGAATGAAAACGTAGCAATATATATTTCCACCCTCTTGAGGTTACATCATTTGTGGGTTTTTTTTGTTTTTTTTTGCAGAGTCAGGGCTCATAGTTTGTTTACTGGTCTGGTTGGGCAGCCAATACACCGCAGAACATTGCCCAGACAGCTTGGACAGCTTGGCTCTCTGAGCATTCTGGGCGTTTAGGGAGTCAGAGGGGGATGGAGGAGGGGGGGTGGACTGTGATTGTCAGGGATTGCACAACTGTGAGTGAAGGAATGTGCTTGCCCTTGGGACCCAGAAATATTTCAGCTGCAAATACAGAGAGGGTTGAGGTGGAATAGGGAAAAGAAATAAAATGAAAGGGAAAACCAACCACTGAGTGAGTTTTTTGTGTGTGTATAATGTTTGCAGCTGTATTTTGATACCGGTGAGTCCAGGGTAATAAAAGCAGTACAAATGTGCTAATCTCTATATGAGAATTTAATAGCACAAATAAACTTATGTGTCACAATTGTTAAAAACGTCAAAGGTTTTATGATAGAGCCTGACCCATGGTAGGAGAAAGGGATGTGGAACAGAGGCAGATTATTTGACAGAAACTTTGACCCCTGGTAATCTTGCTCTGTGTGATTGGGGTCATGCAAATATCACTGAGAACACAGTGACTAATATGATTGGACAGAAGCTTGTGGACTTACTCAAACGGAGGGTAGTGCACCTTGAACCCTGCTGTGGCTGTGTGTTTAATGGTGGATCACATTTCAAACAGTCAAAGCACGCATAGTGCACTTTATACATTAAAATTTTACAACTCATACAGGAATGATAGAGCTGTAACATAAAGTGACAAGCCTCTGACATGTCTGTATCATTGCAGGGTGCAGTGTTTCAGTCCCCTAACGTGTCAAATTTGATTTCTAAATCAATAAATTATGGTTTACAACCATATGAAGTATTTGCTTTCATATCACACACAGTTTAAATTTCAAGATTGGAAGTGCATGTTTGAGGAAGTTCAAGGAAGGACTAACAGGGAGAGAGAAGAGAATTCCAGGAGAACGTCCCAGTGCAAGACACTAAACATCTGTTTGAGTTGTTAGTACAGGCAGTTGTCTTGTACAACATTGCAGACATTTCTTCAAGTACGTGGTTGCATTGTTTTTCTCTTGAAAACACACAAGAAAAATCTACTTTAGGAGCTTAAATCTATTATCCTTTAGTGGCTGAAATCAAAAACTTCCTAGAAACTCTTTTACCAAGTGGAGGACTCAGGGCACAGCACAGATAATTAAGACTAACCTTTGAGATGATTGATTTTCACAGAAAAGGTATGAGATATTTTACCTCTGTGCCGCCGGATAAGGTTTTAGGTAGGAGTCCTCGGATGAACGCAGAAAAAATCTATTACCCCTTATGTAGCCACAGAACATTAAAATCAGTTAGAGGATGACAAATGTTTTACTTTGTACAGGGAAACAAGGATCAGCTGTGAAAGGAAGTGGTGAGCAGTGGGGCCAAGAGGGCAAATGAACCAAAATAAAGTCACTTAATTATAATCATGATGACATGCAATCCTTCTTTCTATAGCCCGCAAACAGTGTTGCAATAGAACAGACTGAAATAAACAACCAAGGTCTGATATGTAGGAGCACATAAAAAGCCAGTAGCAATATAAACAACTAAGCTAGAGCTTTGAGAAGGGTGAACTGGCAACTAGTCTAAACACTACTTACCATGAAAATGAAATACATTTCTGTAAGCTTCAGCAATAAAGTCTTTTGACATATAAAAGAAGTACAAGTGTAAGCATAAAAAAACGTGTGTTATGAATGTAAATAATATACTTTGACCATATGTATGAAAGGAGCCGGAGGCAACAACAACAATAAAACCCACAATATTTCCTTCAGGAATATAGTAAAAGTATGAGTATAAAGTAAGAGAATGGAAATACCTTAAAAGTCCAGTGTGTGTATTTATGTGATACTTACAGAAAATGGCAGAAATACAATATAATATTCATAGCTATGTTTTCCTTATGGTATATTTATCTAAAAAATATGAATTGTTATGTTTTTGTTACTTTATGATGGGCCTTTTATATTTGGATCTTCTTCCACAGAGTCCTCCATGTTGAACCACCATGTTTCTACAGAAGCCCAGGATGGACAAACCTAACACTGGCTCCAAATATGGCTTTTAAAAAAAATGTTCTTCACAGGTTTTATGGAGCCTGTTGTTTCTCCTTCATGGTATGAAGACGAGGGTTACGACGACCACAACTAAAAATGCTAGATGTCACTAAATCCCACACACACAAACAGACCTTTAAAATTTTAGCTTAAGTACAATTTTAAGTGAGTAAATTCACATGGTTTAGTTAATATTAGCCTACAGATATTTCTTCTAGTTTGAATAATAATACATTTTATTACAAGCGCTTTTCAAGGTACTCAAAGACACTTTACATAAGAAGAACATCAAGTCATCAGAACAATATGAGATAGTACACTAAAAACACAATATTGAGTTTTAGTTTAATAATTTGTGTTTTAAGTAATAATTACAAGTCTGTATGAATAAAAAAAAGTGAATTAAATCTTTTTAGGCGTTGCACTTTTTATTTTATTTTACGTGTATTTAATGTTTGTAATCTTTATGGCAGGTTTATAAAAGCGTATACTTTTCTTCTAATAAAATAGAGTTTACAGGTTGTGATGAACGGCGGTTCTGAGTAATGATATTCATCAACAGTGTGCGTGTGTTGTAATTGTGTCCATGAACCGCTGGGCGAGACTCTGACTCTCTCTGTGCGTGTCTCTCTGTGGATAGGAGGGGAGATGCTGGATTCGGGAGAAGGTCCGCCATTATTGGGAAGCTGAAAAAAAAAATAGACTTATACACACCGTCACACATTTAGCCTGTAAGGGGGTTAACACCAGAAAGGAAAATACAGCGGGTTTTGGGACGAGCTGTTGTCCACCAAAAAAAAAAAAAAAAAAGAAAAGCGTCGCTTTCTCCAATGAACGCGCAGCTTGCGCATCGCGTTTCCTACAGACTCTTTTATTTTTTGACACAACAAAGGAAATAATAATTGGTCAAAACAACGTGGTGGTTGAAGCAAGAAGGAAAAACACACCGAACGCCTCCCCCTTTTTTCTCCTCGCAAGACGTTTCCAGTCGTGGTGAAAGGACTGGAGTTTTTTTTTTATTTCTTAAACAGCATTTTTTCTTTTTTCCTGACGAGAATTTAGTTTTTTTTTTCTCTCGGTCTCTTTCTCCTCAGACGGGGAGAGAGAGAGAAAGAGAGATCATGCATCTCGTCCGTGAAAACTTCAGACTGATGAAAATGAGCACTTAATGTGGGAAGCGATGGAAAGATAGTTTATGACGGGGCTGAAAAAAGTGGGAAATAATCGGTGTGAGTGCTTGTAGGAAGTGTTTTTGTCTCTCTCTTTTTTTAAAAGTCTTTCGCCGGCTGTGAGTCGCAGAGGAGCAGGAAGAGAAAGAAAGGAGTGGACGAGAGCTGGAGAGAGGGAGGAATGCTATGGTATGTAGACTATACTACATAATCTTCTTTTATATCAGATATAAAATACGGGGGTGGACAATCTAAAGAGCTGAACATTATATTAAAGATATTTTTAAGGCGTTTACGTGTCCCTACATTGCAGCTTGGCTTCATTTTGAAGTGCTGCGAATAACAAGAAACTGGGAGTCAACCCCAGTCCCCCTGAGGGCTGGTGTGATTTGAAGCCCTTTCTAGTAATAATGATGATTATTCTAATGATGATGTACGGGGTATAAAAAATAAAAACCTGTTCTGATGTAGGTTACAATTGCCCTGTGGAGGGTTTTAAATGGAAAGTTTACAGAGGAGAAAGGAGGTGAGGAAGGTGGGTCATAAAAATGGATCTCGTCCAAACATTAAAATTGTTTGTACAAAAACACCTGGAATGCATTGGTCTTGTCAGGCCTTGAGGACACCCCCCCCTGGTCTGCCTTGAATGTAAGGAGCAATAAGGACTTTCAATTGGTGGATGGGAAATAGGATGTTTGGGTTGGACTGTAAAGGACTGTCAAGCCAAACTGTTTGATGTTGTGTCTGCATGTTTTGCACATTTATTCGCATGCTGATCATCGCCTCGGTGAGTCTTTAATGAGGTTTTGTGAAGTTTTTAAAATAGTCTCTGCTTTTATTTGGCACGTTTCATCAGATTTCCATCACGATACAAGCTCTTAAACGTGACAAACGTCTGTCATTATTAAGTAACTTTTAAAAACATCAAAGCTGCGTGTACAAGACTTCCTGGCTGAAACACTTAGCTAATGTGTGTGTGTACGCCCTGCTGGGAGGTAACTCTGCTCAGTTCTCTTGACAGGATACACAACCAATTTTTTTCTTGCTTTTTTTTTTTCTACCATCAATTAAATATTTTATGTGGGGATATTTAACTTGTCTCTCTGGATGTCTGGATTGCTTGATCACGGTGACCTAATAATAAAAATACCATTCATCTGTATTTGTGCCAGAACTAGTCACCGGTGTGTCACGACTTAATCTTAAACTGCCACTGCAAAGTGGTCATTGCCCTGCCAGCCACTCCCTTTTTTGTCAGAGTCCTTCCACTGGACTTCAGTACTTTCATTTTAAAAGTGATCTGCCCACCTGCCTCTGGAACATTGATTCAAGATTGACTGTGAAAGACTTCGGAGGGTGAGATAAGTGGGTGAATGTCAGTCCAGGTTTGTGATATGGCCTTGACACTGAGGTGCGCAGCGAGGGCTGTTGCCTGCACTGCTGTGCCACCACCATGATAGAGTGGACATTTTCAAAACAGGAAATTTGTCATCTGATAATGGATGCGTGGTCTTGTTGTTGTTGTTGTTGTGGATCTTACATCCCGTTTCAAGTGAATAAGTTGACTCATAATCCTGCATTTGCTGTTATTGTTTTGACTGAGTTTCTATCTATTTGATTATCTTATTGGAAAGACCACGCCACAGAGGAAGTAAACACACATATGCACGCTTCCCTTGGTAAGATGGTCTCTTTCCTCTCAGGTAAATGCGTTAGCAGCTGTCAGCACTTCTGTTCTCTGCTTGATTGGGCCCTTTGCAGTGCAGTCACACCTCTCCAGGAAGCCTCTTCTCCTCGTAATAGCCGTGCCATTTGCCCAGGCAGCAGGCTAGCTACCAGCATACCCACTCACCCCTGTCTGTCGTCCTCTGGGCTGTGGATCGTGTTATGTGTCCCTGGGCTAGAACACGTTCCTGGGATTAGAGGAGAGCTGGCTTTGTTCATCAGGATGTAGGCCAGGGATGCGGATATGTCCTTTGATAAGGGCACCGGCAGCGAGATTGTGTTATTATGGCAGATAAACATAGGGTTTGGCATGCTTTGTAACAGAAACCGTGAATCTACTCCTCATATCTAATTCTAATAGCCCTCTCTTGACTTCTCAACACTGGACGAGTAATCAAATGAGAAAGGTAATTGGAAAGTACTTGAGCCCTTTGGTGTGAAACATGCCCTAAATCAGTAAGCTCAGCTGTTAGCAGGTTATTTAAATAAGGAACGATGTGTTTCTGGCTTGTAATACCACTCTACTTGAAAACTTGCCCCGTACCATATTATTTCCATGTCAACCCAGGCTTTTATTTCCACAAACCACTGTGCCGCTGAATGAAACTGTGGCCTCTCACCTGCTCATTTACAGATTTCACAGTTAGCATACCTGTCAACGCAGACCGACTCCATATGCCAAGGATGTAAAATCTCCCCCGCTCGTCTCGAAAAGTGCCATTCACCAAATCTCTTCCTCTCTCTTGTATTACAGGAGAGGTTTGCTTGTGAGTCAGTGTAAGCCTGTGTTTGATGGAGAAAGGAGCTAATTATAGCGGGCAGCTTTGGAGTTTGGTGGACCAGATTACAGTCACTCTCCTCTCAATGGCTGCCTTGTTCTGGTGGCCGATTATTAGGCCGAGAGAAGTGCATTCTGGGATGATTGTATCTGAATTTCCATTAGAAAGTGTGCCTGCCTCAGTTGAACTGAGGTTCTCTTCTCTCCCCACTGGTTCAGCTCCCTTGCTCATTACAGATTTTGCAGATGGGGACAGCTTGATATAAAGGCCTCTGTAGTGTGCCCCTATTCTGTTTTAGAGCCAGTTTTACTCTGAGTCCTGAATGGGCGAATTATCTATGAGGGAACTGACCCCAAATCAGCAAGGGTGGTTGTGCCTAGTTTTTTCTCTGAGGAAACTAAATTCTTTAAAAAAATATCACTTGTATTTTATTCCATTTTCTAACCAACAAAAAGTTTAAAGATAATTTTTTTGGCCTTTTCAAGTTTTATTTTGAAGAGTGACAGGAAATGTGGAGAGAGAGAGACGGGGAATGACATGCGGGAAAGAGCCACAGGTCGGATTCGACCCCTGGTCTTTTGCAGCAAGGACTGAGGACATGGGGCAGCTGCTCTATGAACTGAGCTAAACACTGCTCCCATACCAACAAAAGGTTTAACCAAGCAGTAATAAAGATTGCATTTGCTGTATATCCCCAGCCTATGTTATTATGGTATTGCTTTTCCAATATAAATGCATTTTTAATGGAAATGCTTGTGGAAAGTAAGAGCTTTAGACATGATTAATGGTTTGAACGGTGGCTCTGTTGAGCCAGTTTTAACTAGCATTCATATTTCTTTAAAAAAACAAACAAACAGGAAAAAAAAAAAAGTCGATGGCACTGTTTGGAAGAACGGTGGCCATGGAGACGAAAGACCAGGATGTAAGCCACAGAGGAATGGTGACCTCTGGACGTGAGCGGCCTTGCTTTGCTATTCCAGATACAATTACACAACAGAGGGACAGGGGTAATGGGGCTATGGTAATTTGAAAGGGCTGTAGAGAGGGGACATGAGGGGAGAAGTGGGGGAGACAGTGAGAGAGTGACACAACAAAGTTTCAGAGAGGAAAAAAAAAACAAAAACCGAAAGGCTTCAAGAATGAGAACGAGTAAAATAAAGCACAGGCAAACTGCTGCCAGTTTCTGCTTCAGGCTGTGTTCCTGGTATGTGCCCTTTCAGCTTTGTGCTCAGGGATCAACCAATCAATGACAGCCATAAGTAACCCTGCTGCTTGGCTATTGGCCACAGCTGAATTCCATGACTCAGCATGTCCACAGATAAGATGTTATGATTGAGTCACTGCCAATGAAATGAGGCCACTGCCCGGAGTTCAATAGGTTGAACTTGGGGCTGCTGTAATCGCGCACAAAAAGTTTGCACCACCTACATACAGCGCAAAGACTTTTAATGCTACAGTTCTACCAAGTTTAGTGGATTGCCTACAGGACTAGGCTGTAAAGAGAGGGTTGTCATGTAAAATTACATACTCCATTACATTATCATGTTAAGGGTATAATAGCCTCTGATTGTTTTCGAGTGAGTCAGTGTTTACGCTGACTGTACTTGGGATTAAGAAAGTCTGTAGGCACTGAAAACCGCTCACCCTCAGAAACAAAGAGAGACGGCCCTGAAATCCACCTACACACCTATTAAAGGATAAGGTTGAGCATATTTGTAGTCTGCGGACACATATACACACACACTCACACATTTCCCACACTAACCCAACACTTAGTTTTCATTTTTGTCCTAACCTGTCGTTCTGACCTGCCCTCATCCTATTCTCAAGTCTCCAGGCTTCATTGCCTAAATTGGGCTGAAGTCAGGAGGAGAAGTCCCTGTGTGTCATTGTTTGACTTTCTCTCTGGAGATTCTCCCTTGTGGCGCCCCTGGGTTTCCTGTAGGAAGTCCACCTACGATGCCTGGTTGTCTGTGTGTGTGTGTGTGTTTGGGGGGGAATGTGAGGGCAGGAGGAGTGGATAGGGTGGAGGAGACGAAGGAGAGCTGAGGGTCAAAAGTGAGGGAGAGATTCAGAGGAAGGCAACAATTGAGCCTTTTTTTATACGACTAATAATCCAAATAATAGGCAGAAAAATGTAACTGCGTTGATAAGAGTGAACACATTTAAGCAGAGGCAGTTAATAGCATTGGTACTGTTGGATGATTCAGTTTCTTTGTACAGTGATTCCAAATATTGATCCAGTATTGGTCAGACTATTCGTGCCTCAAGTGCTTGGACCCAGGTAGACCTGCTTAAATCATAATCATAGCTATTTAGAATAAACCAGCCTGTCCTGTTTGATACAGTTCCTTTTATGCAGATGATAGCTGGTCATGTAAATCTTCTCTATAGTTACCTTCTGTTATCAGAATGTTTCTACTTTCTGCACTTGCTTCCCGTTTTGAATGACGGCTGGTACACAGGGTGGCACAACTTCTTCCATTTAGTAGCTGCAGGAATAATTCTGTATATCCTATTACGACTTGTTGGTTCAGTAGGAAGCTCAGCAGTAAAGCAGTAATGGTGCTAGGCGCTCAATGGATGCCTATCCTTTCTCATCCTTTTCAAAAGCAGAAATAGGTGCAGTGCTGGATTTGGTATATTTCTTGTGATACAACATTTCTCTCTTATTACCTACCGTGGAACAGGACACCTTGTGCAGACATTTTATTTGTACTCCCTTGGGCATCATCAGTCGGATTAATTTCATCTGAGGGGGGGAAAAGGCTCTTGGAACAGCAACTTGTGTGTGAATCAGAGACTCTGAGGTTAGGGTGTTTATTCATGAACACTGGCTGGTCGTGTAAGCTGCTTCTGTCAGGTATAATATCACAACTTAAAAAAATAAAACTAATATCCTCGCCTCAGCTCTTCTTCTCTACTCAAACAGTTCTATAAACATTGTCCTTGAAATAAATAAAATAAGACAAGATAATCCTTTATTGATCCCTCAGATGGGAACAATAAATGATTAAACAACTAAATGAATAATTTGAGGTATTTAAAATAAGAATGGGTAAATAAATAGACACTACAAGGGCAATTAAACTCAAACCACAGCCAAGAGCAGCAGTTTGTAAGTAGTTCATACCAATAATAATAGGAGCTGTGACTAAGATGAAAACATGGCCATCGCTGTCAACATATAACCGTGTATGTTAAAGGTCAACGTATGTTGGATTTAGTCACGTCCAGCGGCATAGTTGCTGATTTCAGTCACCTCACGCTAATGAGAATATAGTTATGAATACTGCATTTCTGTCATATTCTCTAAACAGAGCCTCCTAAGACACACACACTGGGACTTTAATGCTAATGGTTAATGCATATTGGCACTGCTGGAACCGTTTGTTTAGTTTGTGTGTTCTCTATGATAATGTGATGTCTCTTGCATGCTGCCTCTGACAACTTTATTGGATGTGTCTTGGTACACCTGCAGCACTCCGACAAAAAGGAGAGTGGGAGGCAGTGAGGTGTTCCACTTCAAACATATTCTAATTAAAGTTGGCAGGTTTAATCACAGACTGATAAACATCAGAGAGGAACGAGAGGGACGGAAGTAGAGAGGAGAGGGAAGGGAAGAAGCCCGGCAGACACACAACCAGAGGCCTGTGTAAGAACCTCACTTGACCTCAGGTTTTTCTTAGTTTTCCCAAACTCCTCCTAAGCCCTATCGATCGCTCTTGTTTCCTCTCAGCTTCTTTTCTTTCTTTCTTGTCTTTTTCACATCGTCACAGAATATTTCTGCTCCTGTTCCCATGGCTTCCACAATGCCTTAGTTTTTATGCCCTTGGAGCACAGTGTAATGTTATTGTCAGCTGTGGTTAAGGACACAGGAAGGGCACCACCTTGTCACTAGATGTTTGTCTCAGATGCCACTTCAGGGGAATGTGGCCATCACTGTGGTGGCCTTTGGCATCTCCCCAGTGAACATGTGCCGAATCTGTCTCTCTTCCACACATACAAGGACAAAACCTTTGTATTTTGACGGGACATTTTTTTCACAATGTTGTGATTAGGTATTCTTAACTTGGAGCTTGCTCCAGGCATTTTTACATTTGCAAATCATGACTAACTGGCTGTTATTGTTTGGTATTCACAGTTGATGCAACTCAACTCTGAAAGTTTGGAAATTCTTGTATTCTGTCATAAGGACCACAGTATTGTGCACTACTCACATACAGACAAACAGTGGCTGACCCTCCTCACCCCCATAACATAACTGTCAAAGCTGTTCTGGCTGTTAGGCAGCTGTTTGACAGTGGACATCTGATCCTCTTTAAGGTGAGAAGATAAGGTGGCTCTTCATAGCCATTTGTCCTCACAGGAAGCAAGCCCCCCTGACACCTCTGCATCCCTTATAATGGCCTAGTACCAGTTCCCCCGGCCCAAGCAAGTGATCATGCAAGCCCAGGGCTGATGAGTAAGCACTGCTCAGCCTGCCGATGGCCGGGCCTGCCGTTATCGATCGCAGCGCCACCGCCTGTCATCCAGCCACCACTTAGCTAATGATGTCCATGTTATTGTCTCACGGCTGGGAAAACGGCCATAAAACAGAGAGTGGCGACTAACGGCGGCGTCAGAAGGAAAGATGGATCTTACCGATAGACGAGGCACACCCAAAGCAGACTGAGCCAACTGGTACTGTGTTCTGCTATCTTAGGATGGTAGCACTGTCATTTTTATTAATAATGCCTGCACACTCTCCGTCTCTACCCTCCCCTCCTCTTTCTTTCTGCTGTTGGCTGCCTTTATTATAATGCTGGTTGGTCCATCTGCGTGAAAGAAAGATCAGACCATGGTTTCTGCCAGTCTGCCAGTCTGCGTGTTTTCCTGGTTTTGACCTTGTTAGTCTGGTTGTTACTTTTGTTGAGCAAACAGCACATTTGTTTGTGCTAAATAAATACTCTTAGTGATGAATCACCTTGAATCGAGCTGCTATGAATGCTGTAAACATATAAACCCGCTTGTGCTATTTTATTAGTATTGTAAATGGGTTTTCATGGGAGCGACATGGGTCATCTCTCTTCTCAGTGCCATAATTTCCCAGGATGCAGTAGGGGCCCCAAGGTCCATAGCTCTTATGTCAGAGTTCATTTCCTGTTGCAGTGCTCCAGCTCCTGAGGATCCACCATTTTGTAACATTCCTGATGAGGACTGGAGAAATGTCTCAATTCACCACCCATGTGTAGCTTTTTTTAACTCCATAAATGTGTTTTATTGGTTGCGATAATTTAGGATCAGCTGACATAGCCGGTGTTGTACAAAGTGAAGAAAGAGTTTAACTTTGTTTTTATTGCAGTCAGCCTTACAGTGAAATGAAAATAAAGAAGTAGTAAGAATAGACGAGGTCACATTTATGCCAATACAGTAGAAATGAAATCAAGACTCTCAATAGTTTTTGCTGATGTTTCTATTTCTAATAATACTCGTAATTCCTCATCGTTGGTTGTGAATCACCTCCAACAGCAAACCTGAGTCCTGCCTTTTCCTTTGTTGCTGTGCTGACTCCCATGTATGTCCTCAGTTGTGAAGATAAAAGTAAGGGAAACATGGATGAAGAATGTAAACATTTCTAGTTGTTTTTGGTTTGAGGGTTGTTCAGAGAGAGGACAGTCTCACCACACCACGGCTCATATTAGTCACAGCTGGAGAGAAGAGAATGCAGACCTTTTTGCCCAATGAGGGAAAAGGTCGTTGGGAATGCAGTTTGTCAGGTCAGGACGAGCCGGGCCTGTTGCTGCTTAAATCCATGTGACTGCCAGAAAATGAGGTGGAGAGAGGTGAACCTCAACTGGACATGCATATCAAGACACTGGCAGATGTGTTTGTTGCTTATGTATTTACTCATTGTTATCAGTCTAGATAATTTAACACAGTCTTACGTTTACACAGAGAGACCCTCTCCACTGTGCTGCTGGAGTCGAGTTCAGTTTGGTGGTTGTAGTAAGGAGCACAGAGTCTGTATTGCAAAGAGTCGAGGCAACATTTCCCTCTTTCAGTTTGGATTAACATTTAAATATCGACATTGTATGGTGGATGTGATCTTTTAAAATTAAATGTCAAATGTCTAATTTACTTTTTCAAGTAGTGAGAGACTAATTCACATCCACTCAAGGGGTGCTCCAGCTAGGAATGTCCCTGATGACTAATTTCCCAGTCGATAAAGTTTAAATTTAGACTTAGTTGAGTAGACTAAAAAGTAAGAAAATGCTCAGAAACACAAGCCACACACACCCTGCGAGGTTTCACAAGTTCTTCTGTTAGACATCCCGTTACATCCTGATACACGCATTTGACGCATGAACACTTTGTTACATTATTGCTGTTTAAATGTCAGTAAACGTTTTGTGATACTACTGAAATGTCAGTCTCGCAATATCTTCTTGCCAGATAATGCCATGAATGATCATGAAGAAAATGAAAATTCAGGCAGCATATACAGCGAGAATAGTATTTTATGATGGGATTGCTAGTTTCTCAATGCTTAATGTCATTGCACCTTACTGTACTCTGGGTATTTTCTTTTTAAATCCAGTTCCAAGTGAGTGAAATCGGCTGCATAACATCATAGACATAAAATTAATTTAACTGACTTGTATATCTGGTCAACTAGTTAGGATAGCAATGTTTAATTGACTAGTCGACTGATTGCTCACATCCCAAAATGTAACTATTTAGTCATTCATTTCCATATATGCTCAAAATCTGTGCAACAGAACAGCTAAAAAAAATACTGAATACTACATTTCCCATAATGCAACTCACTAGTGTGAGTGTACAACTGTTTTTACAGGCTGTGTGATACTCCCCATGACTAGTAAATAGACACCTATACTTAATATAAAACTACTGGACTGCCCCTTTAAAAAACAAAATCTGATGACATTTATTGGATTTACCAAGTATTGCTGGCTTTAATTTTTCTGTTTAATTAAAAACCACCTACAAAAACAATACAGTATGTACAGAGATTATTCATATATTAGTATAATATACTAGTAGTGTTCATTTCAGTGCCATTGAACGTGATCGTTGGATGCTACGTGGATGCCAACCAAGAAAACTGTCCCTCATACCAGTCAGAAACTGCTGGCACTCTGAAAGGGGTTTGTTCATGCAGGCAGTTGTGTTTTCAGTCATGCAGTTACTCCTAAAAGGCAAAGTAGTTAATCACTAATGACTCTGAATGACTAATGGCATATTTGTCCTGCAGTGAATGTTGTAAATGGTGATTGAGAATGTCTGTGGTTCGCAGTGGTTGATCACATCTGGTCAAATAGACAACATTCATTTACAAATATCTTTGAACAATCAAGACATTAAACAAGCTCCGAGACATCACAGTGTTATGAGCGGAATTTGTCCTTTCCCCGATCACATGCATCATAGATTATGAAGCGTTTGGCTCCATTCCCGACATCAGATTTAAGATACTTTATACAAAAGGAATTTATTAGAGAGTGGATATGCTTTTACATCAGGAATACTTGAATCTTCAGCCTGAATGGGTCATCACTTTTTAAAACATTACAGCACTTCTTACATCTTTAGAGAAACAAAAGAAGCAGCATCTGACATCTTCTGTATGCCATGTGGATAATGTGCATGATTTATAGGTGTGAAGACAGATTGTTTTACGGCACAAAAACTGTTTCTGTTTCGGGTCATGTCTGGGACATGTGACTAAAATGGTGTTTATCAGTGTCTTGTAATCTTGGAATTTAACATCACTTCTAACATAAAAATCACTGTAAAACAGTAATTGGCAATTACCTTGCCTTTCTGAGTTTTTGCCAGAGATGACACAAAACCCGTCATTATAGTGATGTTGATGCTTCCATTATTTCTACCCCCTGCTGTGTGTATATATTGTGAAAATACGTTCTGCGCGTGTCAGAGAGATCAAGAGTCAAAGAAGTGATTTGGAATAGGAGGAAAGAAAAAGCAGAAGGACAAGAAGAACTGCAAGAGAAACGGATCCAAAAGTATATCCGAGTCATCGGCTTAGGTGTTGCCATAAACATGCCAGATCATTTGAGTCATGCTGGTTTGATTGCAGGGCCCGTCTTGTTTGTGTGCTCTTTGGAAAAACGAACCAAACAAGTCCCTGAGACTAGTTTAACCTGCCCTTGAACCACAACTCAAGGTATTACACATGAGCACACTTATTGTCAGACCTTAAGCAAACTCTCTTTCAACATGCTCATATATTACAGAGACTCCCATCTACAATATTTCAATTTTTGCTTCACAGCTATGTAAATATATTCTCTCTCACTGCCCCGACTCTCTCTGTGTTTGGCCATAATGGATCAGATTCTAGGAAATTGTGCAACTCTGAGAGTTTCCACGTGCAGCTTTTCGACCACAGAGCAGAGCTTACATCTAGGGCCTTGCTGTTTCCTCTCTTTCTTTCCCTGCTCTCGCAGGTCAGAGTTGACAGGAGACATGGGTGGGTGGTGTCAGGCCTCTCCTCAGGGGGATCCTGGGGTCCTCAGGGGTCTTGTGAGGTTGGGCAGCAGCTCGAAAGTGGAAAAAAAAAAACGGCAAGCCACGATGGCAGAGAGAGGGAAGAACAGCTCTCTGTTGTTCCACTTTGTTTGTTTTTTTCACGTCGGTGCTAAAGATGGAGATACAGGATGACGATGGTTATTGCCAGGAAGCGTGTACATGTTTGTATCTATAAACTACTGGTTCACCAAAAGGTCGACAGATTTGAATTTAAACCCATTCAGCTGTATTTTTCTTCTCCAGAATTTCCTTGTTGGTACATACTGGTCAAGAACACGACATGTTGAGATCTGTGCTTCATTCTCTGCCACTTTTCAAGCAGAAAGGTTGTTTCAGTGCACGCTGGGTCGTTGACTTGTTCAGAGGGTCTATAATGTTCAACATCATGTGCAAAACACTTGTGCAAAGGTTGTGAGAGCCCCCGTGAGTGTGTTGGGCGGTGCTCCCGGGGCTCCCTGATGATGTACCATGGTAAACAGCTCCCACTGCTTGCACAGCTGGGGCACACTTGACAGGCCTCTGCAGTGTATGTGGAAAAGGGAGATGGAGAGAGGGATGGGGTGGAGGAGGTAGACACAGAGAGGAAGCGAAAGGCATAGAAGGGGAGAGTTAGTGGACCAATACAACAGAGGAATGCTGTGAGAGCCTTCAGGGCAGGATACAAACTGCAAAAAAAAAAAAGGACAGAGGAAACAAGAGCAGAAAACTGATTATAAATGACAAATCCCCAGCTCTCGCAAACAAACAGTGTTAGCTGCTGTATCCCGAGGGTGAGAAAATGCAACAGTAATGGCTCAGACTCCAATCCAATCTCCTGTATGTATTCTGCGCACATGCGCGTGTGCGACTATGCTTGTGTACGTGGCCCTCCCTAAATCCAGCAGAAACAGACAGGAAATTTTGCCCCTCCCCACCTCCGTCCTCCCTTCATTCTCTGCCCCGTGCTCACCCAACCTGGAGCTGATTGGGGAGAAAGCGAGGGATGAGGTTTTGTCGTCTAATCTGCCAGCAGATCGCCACTGATGGGCCTCTGTAGAATGGCTTTAGTAAATTGCTGTTCCAGGGAAGGGCAAATCCCTTCTATCAGATAGCAGCTCCCTCTTCGTCTTTCCCTCCATTCCAAGTCCAGCACTCTCTTTCTCTTCACTATATCAGGCTTTGACTTTATCTCTTCATCGCTACGTTGCTTTTCTCTCCTGTTGGTCTCTACTTGTCTGTCTCTGTCTCTCTTTCTGTCTTTGTCATTTAAATACCTCATGTTGTGCACCTGTTTGTGAGTCTGCAGAAGACCTGATTCTGCCTGCCTAGGGGCCTCGCACCTGGAGAGAATGAGATGAGTTGGTGTCGGAAAGAGATGCTCTGTGGATTTTGCTCTAAGGCTACTCATCGACATCACCACATTACAGTCTGTGTGTGAACATCCCCTGGTGTGTTTTTGCATGTTAACAAGACGGACCAGTTTTGAGGGCGGCCATCTTGCCTTGCCCAGTGTGAAACCACACAAGAGATAATACTGTACTTCCTGCCGCACTAGCAGGAAGATGGAGTTTGTGGATTAGAGGTTTTTTTTTTGGCTCTTTGAGTTTTGCATACGAGTGTCACAAAAGATCTAACTTAACCGAGGCAGGAGTAAAGAAGATTAGGGAGTGAGATACCTTACTGAAGAAGAAGAAGAAGAAGAAGGGAGTGTTACCTACCTGTAAGTTACTCTGTGTGTGTGTGTGTGTGTGTGTGTGTGTGTGTGTGTGTGTGTCGGGAATGTTGCCCAGCATGGAAAAGCTGAGTGAAGCCAAACTTCCAGTGTCCTCCTGTGTTTTTGTTGTAGCCGCCTCCAGCTCCTCCACAATCTTGTAAAACCCGCATTGACATGACATATGGCATCCAGGCACGTCTTAATGTCACACAACGCTGCTGTCGCTGCGACGATGCTCCAGCTTGATAATTAACAGGTGGTGTATAGGAAGAGGTGCAGAGGGCACATTTATTGCTGTGCTGTTGTGATGAGGTGTCTCACCAAACAAGATTTACAGTAACCCAGCCCAGCAGAAATATCTGTTTGGTAGAGGTTGTTGTTGTTGCTGTTCTAACAGTTTTGATTATGTTTGAGATAAGACGTATACAAGGAAGAAGAAATACTTGGTTACAGGTAACATGATTTCTAGTAGAGGCATAGTTAGGGGTAAATCCAAGTAAACTCAGTTTATCCACTCTTTTAAAATGACAACTGTGTTAATCAATAAGTGGAAACAAAAGAGGGTAAACTACAGTTTACCTACCTTTGTATTTACCACTACACCCCTGAGCTCCCTTCAGCAGTTGATGATGAACCGGCTTTGGTTTCTGTCTTGTCTGGACACCGCTCCTGGATCACCAGTTAAATGATACGATTCACCTTTCACATACAGACACCAGCCTCTATTTCATTGACTGTGATTTCAGTAACTATTATTTCCATCATCAGTTAATTTGACATTTATTATCTATTGACAATTGCTCCTAAAAAAGTAAAAAAAAAAAAACATAATTTCTTCTACAATGTAAGATTTTTACTATCATAGAACACAAAAACAGCAAATCTTAGCACTTGATACATCCCACTATTGTTTATTATCAGATTTGTGTTGTTGTTTTACGTTACAGAAACTTGATTTCTGCCCGAATACTGCAGCTAACATATCCAAGTTTCTCAAATCCAAGATACTATGTTACATGCACAACACATAAGCAGAATACTCCACACAAAACATGTAGTGCAGTGTTATTGTGCATGTTAACACACTCAACATTTTGTCGGGAACAGCGCTCCTCTTTGGCTTATACAGCTGTTCAACAAGTCATGCGTGATTTCGGATTGTTACTGATCGTTACAAAATGGTTGATGTGTTCTTACACTCTGTTGATGAGCAGACTGTAGAGCCTGATTTAAGTTTGTGTACCAACTGATTTAAATGACAGGAGGACTCGTGTTGTGAGCCCCACCCTTCTTTATCGACTCTCTCCCCCTGCAGTCTAAAAGGAAGCATCTGCCTCCCCACTGCTCACCACACACATGCTCTCTCTCTCCCTTTCTCTCCCCACAGCCCACACTCCATTCGCCGCGGCTGCGAGCTATCCAGCACGCGTCGATGTCAGAGCCTCTAATCTCTCTAGCATAAAGGCCATGCAAAGGGAATTTATGTTAGGCTGCCACAGGAAGAAAAGGAGAAGCGGGGAATCGTTTGAGCAGGTTGACAGATAAGACTCTTGTGCTTTCTGTGTGGTGCTTTTTAAGCCATGTTAAGCTGCTTAATTAGACATAATCTACAGACCCCAGACTGAGGCGGAACTAATGAAGTTAAAAGACTCAAATCCCATCCTACCATCACACTCTCCTCTACTCCTCACTATCACCAGCGCCTCTCGGTTTCATCACTACGCTCTCCTCTGTGCTGCCTACCATCTCTCTCTCTTCCTCGCAGCACACTCTGCCCTCTGTTCCTCCTTAACATCCCACTTTTTAACACCATTAGTGTCTTCCAACACACCCAGATATGTCCAGGCTGCATTACAACCTTGAAACCTTTTCTGCAAACAGCCAGAGCTATATTATCGTCAGCTAATGGTTTCTACAATTCCGATAAGAAGATTTACTGTGATTGTTCACATGATATTTGCATATCCTCAAGTGAAAGTGTCTAATCTTGGTGCTGACGAGCATTTAGGGGTGTATTATAGGAGAGGATAGCCTTAAGAAAATCAACATTTTGGTCTTATTTTGCAAGCGTTAGATAAGCATACTGATACCACTCTCATATCTGTCTTAATGCTACCATCTGCCATCAGCCCATCAGCTTAGTTTAGGACAAAGACTGGAAGCAGCTAGCCTGGCTCTGTCCAAACTTCAAAAAATCTGCCTGCCACCTTAAAAGTTTTCTAATGAACACATTATATCTCATTTGTTTATTTTATATTGATTGGTAAAAATGGCTACTTGTGATTTTACAGGTGATTAAAGACCGTGTTAAGGCAATTCTTTCAAAACACATTAAATATGTTGGAAAATAGTTGCTGAAAACTTGTGAAAGAGACGTTGAACAATTGTTTTTTTGGGCGGTCCTAAAGGGTGTCTCGATGACACACCGAGGCCACCCTGAGCATACCCCTGCACCACTATCAGAGAGATACAGCTGAATTCATCTCACTCGGTGTTTTAAAGTGAGTCATGTCACTTTCTGAACTCATCTGTCACGCTTCAAAATGGCTGCTCCCATGAGTGGGTGTGGCTTCAGCACATTCAGCATTTGTTGACACCTAATTTCATGAACGTGTCAATATTTTTCATCATTCAAATTTGGCTGGGTGGTTAATAACACTTTCTTCTTTGGTCTGACAAACTCGGAACACATTTATTCTTACTTTACACGGACTATTTTATCTCTAGGTAGTGCGACGCCAACCTTTTTGCCAGCTTTCACAATAGACTTTGTTCATGTACCGGCGCTTGCTGTTGCTCTGACATGTTTACATATCTCTCCTATCTCTGCATCTTCCAGGACCGGCTTTCTTTGTCGTGTTTTGAGCTTTCCCTGAAGCTGAACAGCAGTTCTTTTTTTCCTTCACAGAGGAGCGACTGGCACGCCAGTTTGTAAACGTTCATCCTCTGCCCAGGAGGAGATTGCAGCTGACCATTGTTGGGTTTCATCATCGTCATGAATGCGCTGCCTCACTGGTGATGGCCTGTCAGAGAATTTTCTTCACCCCATTACCTTTCTGCCTCTCCTCCACGCTCTCCTTTAGCCCTCCTTCCCGCCTCGTCGCTACCTGTAGTGGTTATGGCCTTTTGTGCTGTCAAACTTATTCTCTTCACTCTGTGCCAGTGCATATTTCCATTCATTTAGATAAGGCAAATGTAAACACAGACTGAACTGTTGCAATATCACCTCTAGCACTTATCAGCTGCAGAAACTTAACAGGTAATATTACCCTATGAATCGGTGCATATTTATTCTCCTCAGCCTTCTCAGTGTCTACATTTTCTTTCCTTCTGCTGCCACATCTCTTTATGTGTGAAACCTCTCCCCTCCAGTGCAGCCCAGTATCATGGTGTTGTTGAGTGGATCTGAGGGATGCTGAATTCTGGTCTTGCTTGATTAGCCAGTGTGTGATGCTGTAGGCAGCTTTGTTTTGTTGCTGAATGGGCTGTTCCACTGAGAGCACAGGAGACGGCGAGGAGCAGGGGAGGAAGGAGGGGATGGCGAGGAGAAGGGTGGAGTGGAAAAAGGAAAAGCAGGAGAATGTTGGAAAAGGGGGAAAAAAAAAAGATAAAAGCTAAGGGGGGAAGTATATGAAAGGAGAGGTGGGGAGTAGATAAATGAGACTGGAGAAAAGGCTGGAGCAGAAGGGTAAAGCAGAAATGAGGAGAGGAGAGAGGACGGTGTTGCAGAGAAGAAAAGAAAAAAGGAATGACCTCTCTTCCTGTGGAGAGGGAAGATAACTGTGAGTGTTTAGAAATGCTGAGGTGGACAGAAGCCATATCTTCCACTAACACAGCACCTGCTAGTCTGCCTGCCCCCTCCCGCTCATTGACCGACTTTCTATTGTGGGTTTTTGTGCGCTTATGTGTGTCTTTCCTGCCTGCGGAAGTGAATGCGCGCATACGGATGCCTACAGTTAGTATACCATTTTTGTTTCAGCCCATAAGATGGCAGCCTGAGATTTTGTGCTTGAAACATGTTAATACTCAGACACGACAAATCCCTGAATCCCTGCACTGCACCACTTTAATACATGCATGCTTGAAGGAGGTCTGTGCAGTGGCTTCTCCCTCAGTGTCTGCACATACATACAGTATTGAAATTGTACGCCTGTTTTCTGTAAACCTGTGGGACCAAAAATCTTTTAGAAGTCAAATTGAATGCTCTGATTGTCACACTGCAGGTCCATTTGGTCGTGGGCGTGGTTGCTGATGAGGCAGAATAACAAGAAGTGTTGACTCTATTGTGAGGCTGAAAGTTTTGAGAAAGATATCCAGTTGTGATATGTCCAA
The DNA here is from genome assembly GCF_000972845.2 of Larimichthys crocea. Classification (NCBI taxonomy): domain Eukaryota; kingdom Metazoa; phylum Chordata; class Actinopteri; family Sciaenidae; genus Larimichthys; species Larimichthys crocea. The sequence goes on along the minus strand of NC_040017.1, from coordinate 16,961,456 downwards.
ACAATCTTATGAGTATTTCCTGTAAATTAAACTACATGATATTACATTAGAAGTAATGCTGTTAACAGCTGTGATGTGTAGTTGCTCGAGTTAGCTTCCTTAGACCGACAGGACAAGCTGCTTCACAGCTTTGAATCCCAGTTAAAGTCCTAAAAGTATGTGATGTCCCTAAAAGTTTTACGTGGCACGTTCTGACAACTAAATTTACAGATGACAGCCGCCGAGCTAACTGTCCAAAAATTAAGGTGGCAATCACCTTGAACACTCTTCAGCACCTTTAGTGCTGCTTTAAAGAGAAAATCCTCACAAAGCTCTTCCCATCCTCCTGTCCACTGACCGTCACGAAAAAAGCCTTGAATGATTTCTGTGCTGTCCAGGCCTTTCCTCCAGAGATATTTGTTTGTGTGTGTGTGTGTGTAATTCAGCATGCCTCTGCTGTTTTGTATGTTATTTTTTGTGATAGCAGACTCCGTTGTAGATGAAATAAAGCCCACTGTGAGTGTTGACAGTATTGGCTTGTTAGCACTGATGGGGTGGATGAATGCTGAGTGCTGTGGGTTTGAATGGGAAGGCGGATCTGCAGTGTTTTTTCGTACTGCGTGTGTCTGATGTTCTGCAAATATCTCTTGATAAATTCAAGGTTGTATACTAAAATGAAAACATGACGGCCACAAACCCCCTTGAGCTTCTTGTTCACCATCTCTCACCAGCCTCACTTCCCCGTCTCTTTGCACTCTCTCTTATTATTCCTCTGTCCAATAAGTGATTCCTCTTTTCTACCTTCTCCTATTTAGAAATCTGCTTACTTCCTTTATTGGTAACTCTATATGTTTCCACTCCTTCCTTTTTAACAAATGGTCTGTTTGATAGAGGATTGGAAGAACACACACTTGCACACATTCATTCACACACGAGCCAAAGAGTGAAATAAAGAAGCTCCTTATCTCCCTTACCAGAGACACTTCGTTCATGTGCTCGCATGCAGATGAATAATATATGTGGATACAAGCGCGTACATAGACACACACACACACACACACACAGAGTAACTGATTGGTGGTGATGCTGACATGGGCCGTTGTTTCTGTGTGTTTGTGTTCTCTGTAACACAACTGCGTGCATGTGCGAGCTCTGCTGACTGACTGTCACTGTGGAGGGATGTAGAGTCTCCAGGGGCATGGTGATGAATGGGACTGTTGTCACTAGTCAGGTCCAGCTGCCTTTGTGCTGTCTTTATGCTGCATGTTCCCCTATTATACCACAAGCGCTGTATGTTTGGTGTGTCTGCATGGGGAGCGAGCGAGCGAGCGTGGGTGTGTTTTGTGTTAATGTGGCTCGAATGAAACGATTCTTACGTGACAGGGTGTTAAGATGTTCACGTGCCACGTATGCCTGAACAAGGTGTTAACATGTAGGACATTTTAAGTGACTTTCATAAGCCATGTGCACATATGGGCATGGTTCTCCAGCATTTTGTGCAACATTCCCTGCATGTGATTAAATTTTCTTCATTTGCATTGATAAATATGTGTGCATGTGTGTGTTTCTTTGGCCTGCAGTTGGGAAGAGAGGGTGTTTCCTGTGCCAGCATGTAGATCTGTCGGTGTGTGAGCGGCAAGAAAATGCTGTCAAAGCTGAATAATTTTCCTCCTGACACATTCATGATACAGTGGCGCGTGCACATAAATTTGCCTTCCAGTAGACTGGCTGTACGGTTTTACATATAATGTGTGTGTATATATGTGTATGTGTGTGTGTATGTATGTATGTATGTGTATATATATATATATATATACATATACAGGTCCCACTGGGATCTCATTTAGAAGGCTAGAAGAGTCTGAACACTCGACACACACACACACATACCGCATTACACACATTTGTAGTGAATGTGGAGATTTGTAGAGAATTTATGCCTTTATGCAGATGAATCAGGTTGTGATTTGTGTTCAGTGGGTGTGTAAGCAGGTAGTTCTGGGATGGAAAGTTAATGTAGAGCCTCGTGGGACTACACTACACTACTTGTGATGGCAGGTGGGACTGTTTGATAACTCTCAGCATTCACTCTACCCAATTTTTCACATATTCACTCATGCACTCAAGCATTCAGACAGTTTTACATATATCTAAGGAGTTTTCTCAAAAAGAAACTCCAGGAATACTAAAGGCCAAATGTAAATGTGACTACCTGACTATGCCGTATGTCTGTATGCGACGTCTGAGCTTAAGAAATCTCTTCATGTTTCATTTAAATGTGTTTTTTAAATTGTGGATTCAGATAACTGCAAAAAGAAAGCATCCTTTGTTTGTCAGCCATGTATTTTTGTGTCTTACTGTTCTAGCCACAAAAGCCGATCAGATTGGGTTTGACTTCATATCTGGGGCGGCACCATTTTGGCTTATTATATCTCAGTAATAAGGTAATGTGCTCAGAGATGTAGAAAAATGCAGTTTTGTGTAACAACACTGACAGCATTTTCTGTGGAAGCTTACCTTTACATGGACAGCGCTGTAGGTACATTGTGTTGCAGTGATTTGTTCTGATTACTGGGAGAGCCAATACAAGTATAGCATGACTGTGCATTAATGGTTGGGTTTATGGTCTGAGAAGCATCACTCTTGAGTGTCTAGGGACTGGGCTGGGTATGTTTTGTATGTCGCTGTGTCCAGTCTCGATCAGTGAAACTCCATACTGATGTCTATTCATGTCATACAGTGTTTGCTATGATGGAGAAGTGAGCTGTTGAAAATGTAGAAGTGTGAAAATGTGGACTGGCAAACCAGACTGGAAGCAGTCAAATCTTTTGATGCAAGTTGTTAGGATGCAGACCTTTCTGCTTCTTGGCCCATGATTTATAGAAAGTCTTCGATCTTCATCTGTCTGTGGAAATCAGGAAGGTTTTAATTCTCCATTTGCACATCATATTGTTCAGGATTACCTTGTTGATGTTACACAGTGAATATACTGCAAGCCTATTAAAGAGGTCTTTTTTTTTCTGCTACTCGTATAGCAGCGATTTTGTGGGCTTTCCATGTTCTTCTTCTATATCCCGTTAATATCTTTTTATTTGCATATGCTGGTGTTATTGTAGCAGGTGGAGGATGGCTTTATACATGTGGAGCCATGTAATTTGCATGTTGTGCATTGTGTTGTGTCTGTCTTTTGAAAGCAGGCTTGTGTGGATACCTAACACCTACATGACACGTTAGATTTTACTCACTTTACGCACCTTGTACATTTTCAAGGATGGCACTCCAGTGAGAGACAGAAGTCAGACTGAATTAAGTCATTCAACTGTTTTATTTTGCAAAGCATTTTTGTGACACGGGTGATAATACCAAAATCACACCTAGGCTGTATGTTATTGTTGGACAAACAGTCACACAGACAAGCTCTCACCTCTCCTGTGCCTTCTTTAGGGATCTAAATGGGAATCTGACTGGAGGTAAACATGTCATTGTGTAGAGCAGGCTAGTAAACAGACAGCTTGACAGGCTGGTTAATGGGGAGATGAAGGGATAGCGTTTAATAGGAAGAATAGAGAAAGAATAGTACATTTATTTAAACAGGGCAATATTTACCAGCCTGGACAGCGTCAGATTGTGTTAAAATTGGCCTTGCTGTATCATTTGTCTTTAAATTTGCCTTTTTAAATTCTGCTCATTCATTATCATACTTCTCTGATTGTGCCAAGAGTTTGATTTAGCTTCTATCATAAGTTGTTTCTACTGAAGCAAGAGCCTCACTTGAAAACCTAAACATCAGAGTGGATTGTGGGATAGGAGCCAGGAGCAAGCTTGCTCCTGCTGCTGCCATGCGCCACAACCACTGAAGGATTTTAAAGGTTATTGGATGCTTGGAACTAATATTGTAAGTACATTGTTTTAAATCAGTGTTGTTTATGAAATAAAAAAGTCGGAGAAATGTTTCTGGCTGCTGCATAGACTATTGTACACAAATCTTTTCTCTGCAACAAAGTTGTGAATAGCTGTAGTAACAGGTTTCAGTGTGTGACTCAGCTTGCCACTTTTTCTTTCTTTCACTTCCAACGGCCTGTTCTTTTTCTCTTCCTCTCTCCCCTTTCTACCACCATGGTAGCAAGTCTCCAAGGTGCAATAGGAACAAGGTTTTATCTGGCTTAATTCGTTTATTCCTTTCTTTCCGGCCTTTTTTTTTTTCCTCTCTCCTCCACTTAGCCACAAGATTTTATCACCTTTGGATGTTTGGTTGTGGCCCCCATGCTATGTAGGTTGGCTTTATGAATGAGGCCTCTCAAGGTCATTTGGTCACTATTTATGTGCTATTTCTTTGCACACACAGCTCATACACACTCTTTATCCTTCTCCATCCTTCTCTCTCTCTCTCTGCCCAAATCCCCATGGAGACAGGAGAGAAAGAAAATGAAGCAAAGTGAGCCGGAGAGATTGGAAGAGGAAGAGAGGGAGATAAAGACAAAAGAGAAAACCTTAAGTCCCCAGATGTGTGTTGAGTGGACACTGGCAAAATAATCCCTCTTTACTTTCACACGACAATCACAGTAATGACCTTAGCCTTAGGACAGGTGGGTTGTGTGAGACGGTGTGTGTCTGCGAGAGCCGGCTCCCTCCTTTGTCTGAGATCAAGGATTAGAAGAGGCTTAAAGACGGTACGCCTAGCTGGGTGTGCGCATCTGTGTGTCTTTGTGAGGTTAGCGTTATCTCAGATGATGTCAGCACTTAAAGAGACTGGCGTTGCATTTGAAACTATCAAGTACAGACGCCGCTGCAGTCACTTTGGCTCAGTGCTGGCGATGGGATGTTTCAGAAACAGAAACACATTCTTTGGTTTCTGCAAGTCATGGTCGTTTTATGGGATACTCCAACTGTCCCTATTTTTGTCCCACTTTATCCACCTTTGTAACATTTATGAGCAATATATAAATACTTAATACATTGTTTTTTTAGTGCTCTATAATGATATTTCCCAGCTGATATAAGGACAGTTTTAAGCGTTTGTTAATTTATTTGTCAACAGATATATCCTATTTAATGATGATTATGCACATGGACTTTACAGTGCAGTAACAAATATTAATGATGATTATGCACATGGACTTTACAGTGCAGTAACAAATATTTGTACACATATTCATACACACACAAAAACTTTAAATATAGAAAAATTTGAAAAAGTTGAATGTGTTAAAACTAGAGAGAGAACTCTGAGGCCCACTTACTAGATTTCCTCCAGGGCTTTTAGCTAAATTCTCAGCAGATGATGTTTGTTAGGAAGAGTGAAGTAGTATTTATAAAGAAAAAAACTAATAAAATCTAATAGTTTAGCTACTATTAATAGCTATATATATCACCGTTTATTACATGCTTTATATGTTACCAGAAAATTTACTATGTATGTATTTAAAAAAAGAGAGAGAAAGACAGTATTGTCTCAAAAAGCAACATGAAGATTTGCACATTTTTTCATCCGAAGGCAGGGGTCCTTGTTTTGCCTTCCTCGGGCCTGTGATGTCAGACAGAGTTTGGAACAGTATCAGCTAACCTGATTGGCCAGTGGGCTCATATGAGAACCCTGGGATATGAGGTAGTGAGGAGCAACAGTGCCAATCAGAGAGGAAAGAAGGGATGGGTGGAGAGAGGAAGGGAATAGTGGAAAGGAGTCTTGGCATCATCGCTAAGTCCAGAAATGTTTAGTGTGTGCGTGTGTTCGTGCAGTGGGAGGTAGAGGGTTAACACTTGGATTAGAGCCAGGAGAACTGCTTTAAAATCCAACCTGGTTCCTTTCCTGTTTCAGCAGAAAGAATGGTCTAATTCTCACCCCATGCCTTTTCCTGAGACATTTTCTTCCTCCAGGCCTGGAGAGGGAACAGGGCAGGCGCAGCATGGAAACTAGTCTGAAGAAGAATAAATAATATAGTATACATGTAACTTTTAGAAATGAGGAGGAGGATGAGGTCAACAGAGGTTGAGATTGATTTTTCTTTTCCTATATGGCTACATCTGTGTTTGTGGTCTGACATTATACTTATCACATTTCAACAGTTGTGCAGTATTGTACGGTATCGCTTCTGACTTCTGTTGTAGTCAGCAGCCTCTTGGGCTCCAATATGCTCCACAGCTTGTTTTAACAGATCCAGACGGCTAGTCCAGATGACTGTTGTGACCGCCAGTGGCCCCCAGCTGCCACTTTCAACACAGGTTAAGTTTTATAGAAGAGGACAGACTCTCTCTAACCCAGGAAGAAATAACTGTTGACTTAAGGCAGGACTGACTGACCATAAAGCATCTCAAGTAACTGCTAGTTTTATCTCAGGCCAGTGTTCATCTCAAGACCACTTTTTAAAGGTCTTTTACTCGGTCTTGTCTCGGCCTCGGACAAAGAGAACTTTATTTCAAGGCCGTTCAAGACTGCAACTGCTGGAATATCACCAGTGTTTCCAACGAATCACCTAATAATATTTAACTTGTCCCGTCACGCTTACATAATTACCTGACAATACTTTTACACTTCATACGGAACATTTTCACTTTGACTTTATGGCGGACCAACGTTGGCGCTCCGCTGAAGAGAGCAAAACAAATGACGGTGAAAGCAGCTGGGAAATGGTTCAAAAAGTTGTTCTACGTTCTGTAGTTTTAGAGCAAACACCTGCGTGGCACAGAAAATTAAAGAGAGAGGACAGGAGAGGTCAGGTCAAGGTTTAACCACAAGATCAGGAGCCAACAGCTGCAAAGTCCTTCCAACGAATCAAACTCATTAATGCAGGCTATATACTGTCTGGTCTTGTCTCTGTCTCGATACACTCTGGTCTTGACTTGGTCTCGGTTTATCTTGACTACTGAATTACACTGTCTCCTGAATTATTACGATTCATTTATATTGTTCAGAAACCGTTCAATGGATAGTTTGACATTTTGCAATGTACCTTGTCTTGAGAATTACATGACAGGGTACATGTTTCTGTTTCGAGAATGCTTCCCTGCCTAACAAAACTAACAAAACTAACAACTACTCTGTGCTCCTTTACACCTTTCTCAGCTTAGGTCCTCCTCTGTAAGTCGCTTTGGATAAAAGCGTCTGCTAAATGCAATGTAAGGTTGATATTGCTCATATCTGTGTCAATTATGGTGCTAGAGACAAGGTGGTTAGCTAATTAGCAAAACGTTTGGTAACACAGGGAGCAGCTAGCCTGCTTATGTGCAAAGTTCAAAAAACATGCTCCGTGGCATCTATAAAGTTATTCATTAACATGTTGTATCTTGTTTGTTTAATCTGTACACAAACAGAAATGTAAAAAGGACAGGTTGTGGCTTTTGGAGTCGAGCTGTTTAACCCCACTTCTTTATGCTAAGCTAAGCTAACACCAATGGCTTATGGATACGTAGTAAGAACTAGAAAACAAAGAGGCTGCCTTTTCAGTCCAGTGAAAATGCTTTCCTGGCAAAAATGTTTTCCAGCTTTTGGTATTACTTTTGGTTATGTGTCCCACTGAATTTGCGCAGTAGTGTTTCTCTTGTTGGTCCGGGCCTTGGGTTCTCGCTCGGCCCCTTAGACTTTGTATTGTGATGACGTCGGAGATTTTGAAACCACATTTCTTGGCTCAAGGAAAGTTTTACCAATATAAAGCTTCCACCGATCAAAAATTCTTAATAGAAAGAGTCATAATTGACCTTGATTGGGGTTCAAGGTATCCTGTCAACAGTTTTATAAATGTAATAAGATATAATGATAATCTATGGATAAAAATATTTTTTGGGCCGCAGGGGACAGAAATGGATGTCTAGTTCTATTATATATCCATGGTCCAGCTCCATAGTTCACATACAAACACCAGAGTAAAGGAGAATATTAAATAAAGACACCAAGACAGAGGTTAAAGAAGCCATTTTGTGGTTGTACATGCACAAGGACAAAATTACAAAATATCCTGCACCCTGCAAAGTGTTTATCTAACTGTGGTGAAAGCTGACTCTTACCCTGAAAAGCTGCATTCCTCTGACTGCAATGTAGACAGGACCAACTGGGCAGTGGACACCACTAAGTGAGCTTCGGCAGGCAGAGCTCGGCCTTGGGCTAATACTGCTGCAGCTGCAGGCAGATCAGCGCAGAGCAGTAAAGTTTTGAGCTGTAATGGCGTTCCAGTGGCTGTCTGGAGACTGATTTAAAATGGATGACCAAGCAATAACCCCTGTAACCTCTGGACAGGCTGCCCCAGAGCCTGTCAGCTTCCTCCACTCGGAACTGCAGAAGGAGCTTAGAGGTGACACTCCCACATGCTATACACAAGAGTGCTAAAAGGTTACATGTTTATATATGCATATTCTGTTAGAGCTTACAAGCTGCATTAGGCTGCAGGAGATGTACTGTATTTAAGCCTCCACACCACTTTTCCCATGTTGATCATCTCTGCACCTGAATCTGGTTCATTTCACGTTACACACACACACACACACAAGAGACGAAGCCGAGGCGGTTTTAGTTAGGAGCTGTTAAAACACGGAAATGGTTTATTTGTTTGGCTTTCTATTGCCCCTGCATGAATTGCACTTTGGCGGAGCTTGCGGGAGGGCAGAAAGAGAGAGTGAAGCTCTTGGAAAAAAATGAAAGCAATAGAGGAAGAGGGGAAGGGAGGGGAGGAACGTCGGGGGGGAAAAAGCCTCTGTAGCCATCTGCCTTTGTGCCAACAGTTGGTTACTGTGGCAACCAGTAAAAAGTCTTTAATTTACACTGTGGCAGGTTCAGGTGTTTTCAATTGTATCATTAGCTCTTCATTCTTTTTTTCCCCCCCCTGTGTCATCCTTTCTTTTAGAGTGCTGTGTACCTTTCTTTTAGCCGCCTCGCTGGGTGAATTAGGGTGTGTATCTCGAGCACTTGTCTCCCCCTTTTGTAAGGTTATCCTGTTCCTAGGGCATGCCGCACGATGCCACTGTGCTTTTTAGATGGCGGAGAGTATTGATGGGTGGCAAGATGACAGATGGTGCAAGAAGTGACGGGAGAACAATTTAAAGAGGAAAATGAAAGGAGCATGAGAATTGAATGGCAGCGGAGACAACTGTAGGGGAGGTGGAGGGCAGAGAAGTAGAGAAAATGGTTGTCTATCCGTCTTAACAGGGGATTATATCTTTCATGTTGAGGCTTGTCAGGGGCGGGCAGCAGCAAAAAGCGCAGATGAGCGATCATAAAGTAGTCCTGTCTGTGTACCATTAGCCAACCACAAGTGCTAAGCACTTACCAGAAGCTGCTTGTGTTAACCTCCTCCTCCTCCTCTGCTCCCCCAACACCAACTCTCTCTTTCTCCCCTTCTTACCTCCCATCGCTTGAAATTCTTATTGTTCTCTCCATAATATTTTTCATTTCCCCATTTATGATTTCAGACACCTCTCCCCTCCCGCCTTCTGTAATACATCGACATCTAACAAACTTTTCGTGCTTTTTCTTTGGCTCATTTAATCTCTCTCTCTCTCTTTTCACACTGTGGGACACGCAGGTTTCATGAAAGGTTGCATTTACTGATGGAAAATAATTTATTTTTCTTTTGAGCCACTCAAAATGAAAAATTCAATTTTGCTCGGGTCTTGTCTACAAACAATGCAAGCCTTTCAAAAGACATTTTGTAGTTCGCCAGTCAATTTTATTATAACAAACCATTTATAATAAAACATCCATCGCTAACTCGTTCAATTAGTTTGTTGGTACAAAAAGTCTCCAATTTGATCGAAAGAGTAATTACACAATCAAAGCCAGTATTGGGATGCTCTGTCTGTAACTATTGCTTAAATCTGAGTTCTGCCTTGTGCCTGTCAAAACCAGTTGGCATTGCAGTGTCCAGGCCATGGCTTTTATTACTGTTAGCTGCTTTATTAGCCTTCCACAGAGCAGGAAAGGATTGAGGGGATTGACTGGAGATCTGAGTGGAAGTGGCACCTATTGACTAGTTTGTCTTCTGCTACTGGCAGGGTGCGATGATGCTATAAGGATACTGCTGCTCAGGCCAGCCCATTAGCACCTAGGCTCCACACATGAGAACATGACAAGAACAGACTGCATGCAGCGTGGCATTCACGGCCTCGCTGAGATGTTGTACCGTAGCTGCTGGTGCATACGGCATTTTCACAGCCAGCACTGTTTCTGAGCTTCCCGGCATTCTGTAGACATTAGTTTATATTTTCTTCCATTCCCTCCTGGCCCATCTTTGTTCCTTCATTTCTGTCATTTTCAGATTTAATTGGTCTCATGATTCAGCAGTGCCTTAACATTTCTCCTGGCTCAGAAGAGGGTAAAAAAAAAAGGCTTTTAAAATACATTTTTTTTTAAACGTTTGCTATTAAAGCGGAGAGCAGACGAGTTGGAGGGCTTGCGCATGTGTGAGAGGAGAATGCGCCGTATCTACGTTGGAGCATATGGTGTAGGTGTTGGGTGGCTGTTTGTGTGCGTGTGTGTGTGTGTGTGTGGACCATCTGTCACCTAGTAACAGTTTGGGTGATCTCTGGATGATGTAAGATCTCCCTGTAGGGATCATAAGACCTGATTATATACAAAGCCTGCAGGTTACAAGTCCAGATGGGAAGCAACATTATCCTTATATTGTGAGTGCTGATCAGAAGGCAAATGATTGTGTTGCCGTGCTTCAGAGAGTGAAACGTGGCTTAAAATCAGCTATGATTTTTATATCCTGTGTGTCTAGTATAATGTATGTGGGCTGATGGGTTTCAGCAGGTGCTGCAGTTTATTAATAGCTCCACATAACTTTGTAATTTTATTTATTTGGAGAGTGTAGTGGATTAAAAGGCCAAATAGAAAACCTTTTACCTACTGGGATGCCACTACATCTAAATGAAAGCAAATTAAATATTGGCCATTATTATTTTGGCAACTGGCAGCCCCAGCAGCAATTATTTAGCACTAGCCATTGTCCCTTATCCTTCCACTACCCATTTAAAACAGGAAGCAGGGGATGCAGAAGACGCAGGTGAGAACAGCCTGCATGCTGCACAATGGAAACTCTCTGTCACAGCGAGACAAAACAATGGGAACCGCGTGGCTGCAATCGAGTAATCCTTGCAATCAAGTCTTGTTCTGTGAGTTTAGTCTGGCCGTCACAATCTTTGCAGCATTAGATAAAGTGATAAAAATTAAACTCTGGTGGCAGCAGCATCGCTCTGCGAGCGCGCACAGCTTTCCTGTCTCGGTCACCATCTGGAAAACACACCCAGCACATCTATTAGACACCCACTCTAGCTAAGGATGAACGCTCTGCTGAAAATGGGTTAATAATGACAATTAAATTGAAGGTAATGTCAGCAGTGGATCTCACAAATCATTTTATATCGATGACTTTCTGGGGCCCAGGAATGGAATGGTGTGGAAGTGTGAGTCACTGAGTCGATTTATTGAAAATCTAAAAATTGTTGGACGGTACTCTGTTTTTATAAAGAGATTCTTCTACTACATCTAGTCTTTTCACCCAGAGGTCAGAGTGTAGCTTCATCTACTGTAGTTATTCAGGAAATAAAGGTCTGTTTTACAACTGCTCAGCTGTGCTGTTCCTTCAGCAGTATGAGAACACAACTCCTTTTCTTGTTTATGGGCTCTTTTTATTGAGGAAATCTATTATGCACAGTCTGATTTTATTTGTAAACAGAGAGGATGTGCTGGAAGCAATTTTCAGTTTACACTTATGCACATGAACGTGTGTATATTACCACAGACACATTTCTGTTTTGTTTGATAAACTGACATAAGTATGAAAATATTCCTCAAATGATCGTCAGACCTCGGCACTGAAAGATGAAGGCCGTCCTAGTTTTGAAATTAGGCGTGCACACACACACACACACGCGCGCACACCGTTGCTGTCCAACCAATTACACAAGCACTTAGAATTTGAGGCTCATTCAGGTGGAAGATTAGCTGCTGAGTTTGAAAAATCCATCACCCAATTCCCTTCCTGTAAGAAGAGAGTAAAACGCTGTCATATTAAACCACAAAACCGGCCCGTGTTTGTGTATAAAGTATGCAAGCATCCACCCGTCTCCTGGACATATTTGCGTACGGCAGATATCTGTCTGTGTTGCAGCTGTTTGTTTGTGCTGCTGCACCGAGTTTGGCTGGGAGGACAGGACAGCTGTATTGGGTGTCTGAATGTGTGTATACAGTTGTGCTGATGCTGACAAGCCTTCTAGCAGGGGAGCAGGGATCAGATGTATGCTAATATCACCAGCAGACAGTCTGCTAGTCTGACAGGGGCTAGGCCACGAGGTTAGATACTACTGCAGGAAAAGACTGAGCTGAGAGAGAGTGAGCACAGCAGAGGCATGCTAAGACTGGGGAATATAGCAACAGGAAATATAGGGAGAATTAGACAAGGGCCAAGGGGCATCGAAAGAAATGAGGAGTAAGGCAGTTCATGCCTGGCAGAGGGAATTAAGTGGGAGGGAGGGTAGAGGCCCACAGATGAGCCTTTGTGCCAAAGGAAAACACAGGCTTGTCTGTCTTTCCGACCGTGCATGTAAAGCAACAGTTGTTGTTGTTTATGTTGTGGAGCCTGTTGAACGGGGAATTTCAGGAGCGACAGTTTTCAGTCTTTGGTCCCTCTGAATTCCAAGCACTCATGCTGCCACATCAAACTAGTGATTTCATTATTTAGTATTCTGTCTATTTTTTGTGTAAAAAAAAGAATTCTCCAAAAAGCCCAAAATTACATCTTTAAATTGCTTGTTTTTTGTGAGAAGAACAAAGAACTCAAAGATATTCAATTTAAAATGATATGAAACGGAGGAAAGCAGAGCCCCACGTTAGTCGCTTGATAAATAAATTAATATTCCTGTTGTGAATTCTCTATCGATCAAGAAAACAATTAATTAATGGACTCGATCCTAGCTCTGTCAGCTTTGTTAGAAATTCATCATTAATCTCAGGTCAAAGTGAATCATTACAGAATGTAGTTTAGTGGCTAAAAGCAAAGATAAGTTCACAGCAAACGTGTAAAGGTCAGAGAACTGGTGTGGCTGCAGAAACACTGTAGCCTCTCACTTTTGCTTTCTTGCTGTCAGCTCGAGAAGAAACAACCTTATCAGCGAAGAAAGTACCGCACTGTGAGTACTTGTGCATGCATGCGTGCGTGTTTTTAAGGGTGGGTTTATGTGATCGTAGTTCAAATTTATAGCTGCCGTTGTCGGCGTTTCCAGCACATTATATTTAGCTCTGCTATCAGTGAGGCCTTCTGGCGCAGTTGAAGAGGTTAAACCACAGTGACACACTCCTTCTCTGCCCTTCTCGCTCTTCTTCGACTCTCTAAATAGGCTGTCCACTCTTTCAAGATCCTTTCTTTATCTGACTTAAACCTTGCTCTTTCCTCTGTCTGAGCTCCTTGAAGTGTGCAGTTATAGTTTTGAATTTCAGATTAGGTTGTGAATACACTCTGCCTCCTTTCTTCTGTCTTTTTCCTGAGACTCTGCATTCTCAATTGTTAACTGCGTGTTTGTTTACAGTCTTTGTGCCTCTTTTCTCTTCTTATCCTGCATCCTTCCTCCCTCTGTCTTGCCGTCCACCTCTCTCCTCGGGGGGTCTATCAGTAACTGGCGCTCTATCTCTGCAGTGCCAGGCGAAGGGAGGAAGTGGAAGTGAACTTATAGCCGAGGGCCTGGCTGCACGGTAGTTGCACTTTAGGTTACTAAAGACTGTAATGCGCAGATAACTTAGGTTACAGACAGGCGTGGAATAATAACACACTGTATCATTTGCTTCATGCTCATAAGTGCGTTTCTATGTGCGTCTGTGTGTGTGCTCGCGTCCGTATGCAAATGTGCAGTGCGATAGCAGGAGGGGAATTTTCTTATCTGTGTCTCTGGTCTTTTTTTCCTGTGCTTATATCACCATGCCATCGGATCATACTAATGCACAGATAGAGCTTCGTGTGATCCTGCAAATGGAAAGATGCAAATAGCCGTAGCTAATCCACAGTGTCCATAATCCCAGTCACAACTGACCAGCTTTCCTGGATCAGACGCTGTGCAGATATTTATTTTATATAACATTGGTTGATTGATTCAGGCTGTGCTGAGCTTTTGTGGTTAGTCTAAATGTTTTCTTCTTATAGAAATAATTTATTACTGCTGGATTTGCTCGTGTGGTTTGGTTGGTGTGTTTTATGCACATGGCCACATGTGAAATGCATTATCAATGGTGCGACTGTGAGTTGTTTGTTTTCTGTCGGTGCGTGCACACATGCAGATTTCCTCACTCTTTCCTTCAGCTGTATTTCCTGTTTGGTGAGTGATCGATGGATGTGTCGAATTTGTGGGAGAGACAAATGACTTCTGTTTTAGTGGATACACTAAATCCACTGCACCACGGAGCACTTTGTGTAAAGTGTGTTAAATGTTGTGTGTATTATATATTTATACATCTTCTTTGATTAATTGTTTAACACATATGCCTGTGTGCGTGTGTGCATTAGTTATTATGTGCTATGTATTTGCATTATGTTGTTTTGGATCAGCATTCATATCATATTTATTACCCTCCTCCCTTTTTTATGCACATTCATTTTGTGTGTTTATGCCCTCATCAGCCTGAGCTGACTGAGCAGGAAGTAGTGTCATTGTAAGGACTGCCCCCACCCAACCACAGCCCCACCCCCTGCCCACAACCCTAGTTTCTTACTAATGGACAACAAGTCTCCAGAGACAGAGAGAAATGGGGGGAGAACAAGGAGGGGGGGGGGAGACTGATGGAGACCGAGAAGAGTTCGAATGAAAAAAATCTTGACAGATGGAGATGGGAAATCTATATGATGAGGATAATGTTGTGCGTGAGAGCACGAGAGACAGAATAATAACAAGAGAGATGAGAGCGGAAGTACAACTGTAACTTACATCATGCAAAAGGAGTGAAAAAGAGAAGAAAAAATGTTTTTGGACTGAAGCAAAGGGAGGGCCAGCCAGCCTCGTATCTTAGAGAATAAGGAGGAAAAAAAAGAGTTTTTCCCTCCTGCCTCTGTGTCATCATCATCACCACCATCACACCGCTTCATGACTATTTCATGACCTTTGTTTCTGTCAACTCCCAACCTTCCTGAGTGTATAATACTGTAAAACCAGAGGGCTTGCTGGAAAGCCTTGCAAGCTCCTCCGTGTCTTTGTTTTTCAGTTTTCAGTATGAACTGTATTCATCTAGTCACTTGGATTAAATTAGAAAAATCTTATCGTTTCTGTCGTCGGCACACAAATACTTCACTTTTACGCCGCAATCTTCCATTTTGACACAACAATTATAAGTTCCCTCAAAGCTGCTTTTCTTGACTTGGATTTTCCTCAATCCGACTTGCATGCATCGTTATCGCACTCAGTCCATGTTGAGTCTCCATTTAGGCGAACATGTCAAAGGGATAAGGATCTTTTGGTGTATCAAAACAGGCCTGACTATTACTTCAAACTCCTGGGCAATACTCCCTGGTCTGCTCTGTAATGAAAGGAATGCAGCCACCCCGTGAAGGCTGCATGGTCTCTCCTCATGGGCAGTGAGCACAGCCTCTTCCCCTGCTGCCCCTGTAGCACGTGTTTTGATGAACTTCACGCCCTGCCGCCTTAGCATTAGCTCCAATACCCTGCAGATGCATCCTATCTTCCTTAGCTTCTCTCGTCCTTGAGACAGTCAGTGACCTAGAAAGGTGCTGGTTCAGTCAAGGCGAGATCGCCGTTTTATTTGCGTTTTGACTCCTAGATTAGATAGAACAGTCAACGGTTGCGAGGGAAAGGAAGGAGAAAAAGCAACAGGGAAATTGAGATGTGGTATTTTGGTACGTCCTGCTTGTAATGCTGTTTGTGATTAGGCAGTGGGAGAGTGATGTGACAGGTCAGACCCTGACCTTTAACTCATCCAAGCCTTACCACGCCCCGACCCCTCTTCCCTGAGGGGAATCCAGTGTGCGGCTCACATGACCCAGGCCAATGACCCCTCTCCCCTTCCTCTTGTACCCATTCTTCTCTATACCCCCATCCTCCCCATGTGCACAAACTTCTCAGCCTTTTCTCTCCTCCCCCAATGCCTTCCACTCCTTCCTGCATCTTTTTCACCTCCTCCCACTGTCTCTCTCTCTCCCTCTCCTTTTCTGCTTACCCTCATATTTCAGGGTCAGAGGCAGATGCAACGCAGGCCCTAACCTATCCTATCTGTGCCTTAGTCCTAAACAGCCCTCAGGCTTCAATACAGTGGTATGTGGCTGGACATGCGCACCAGACACCAGGCCTCAGGGTGAACTGGGAGACTGGCTGCGTGACTGGTCGACAACTGGACTGCTGCACAAGGCTGCAAGGCTGGTTGAGCTCAGGCAGCGGTGTCTTTATAGGTCTGCGGAAAGAGGAAATGTATTCCCTAAATGGCTGAATCTATTGTGTATGAAATGCTGCACTTAGACTGCTAGTAGACAAGCTGTTAAAACAAGCTGAATTGTGCAGTTGTAATGTCATAGAGATTCTGTGTTTCTGTCAGTTTGGCTTTGGCATGGAAGTCAGTCTTATGAGGCGTTTTATTTTCTTCCATTATAAGCTGCAGCTGTGTTCTAAGCCATCGCATCCTCACATCACTTAAGACTGAATTCTGAGTAGTCCATCTGCTTCTCGCATGGATGTGTCAGTCTGACAGACAAGAAAGGAAGACAAACAAAAAAAAAAAGCATTCGGCCTCCTTTGTTTGCTTTTCCTTTTGAGGTTATTGCAAAAGGCCCCTGCTCTTTCTCTCACAAACACCTGCCTGCACTCTCCTGCAGTGAGTGTGTTGGCTTACTGTCACAAAATGTATATGAATTTGCAGATCCACATACACACCATGCAAACATCGGAACAATCTTCTCAAAAGATAGGTGGGGTCAGTGAAGCAGATGTTAGCAGATGCATCTGTGACAGTGTTCGCGCCTGGCAAGCCTCCAGGTCCATAGGGACTTTAACAGCGCTTAACTTTATTTAATCCAGACACTCTCACAAACATGACCTATTTCACACATGACACAATCCCCTGTCAGGATGTTACATGGCATGGGAGGAGCCTGTGTGTGCGCATGTTTATGTGTAAGCTCATATTGGTGATTTGTGCTACTGTTGGTTTTTTAACCAGAGCTTCCATACTTATCTGTACGTAACACCCTCTGTCAGCTCAGTAGGCAGCTACTTCAAGCATGTCACAACATTTCACTCTGTGCAGAGATGCAGCTCGCTGCAACCTTTGCAATAACTCGCAAGCCCACCGAAAAATCACTTTCAGTTGACAGAAGGGAAAATTAAATGATGGAAATTGAAATGGTAGAAATTAGGATGGAATCATTGATGAATTGTGTCTTCTATACGTATTTACTGAATGGATTTTACGTCACCGCATGTTTTTATGTCTGTGAACCTGGTCGGTGGGTAGCACATGAGGGGATCATGTAGATACAGTATATAAAATGATGATTAGGAGGCTGAATACGTGTTCTGTTTAGCCAATGGACCACATCCAGGGGCAGCAGGTCATGTCTTTTGTAGCTGATTGTGGTTGAAGCTGTCTGCTCTGTAATATGAACATGATGGGGTCAGGAGGACACAAGTGCACTTGTAACTTGCAAACTCTGGCTCTATAGATATTACACCTTTAGTTCTCATCTACTCAGGGATGTATATATTGTACTGTTTTCCAACTGGATGTATTTATTGATCACAAACATCGGCGCACAGACGAGGGCGCAAATCTTAGAAATCTATATAAACTGGCGTGCACATACACACGTGTATGCAGTTAACATACAAGAGAGTTTTGGAGAAAGAACCATGAATTAACCATAATTCCAAGGTCATATTTGTATATGCACGTATCGACTAGCAAGTCTGGCTGAGCACATCACCCACCACACCTTCTAATATGGAGTCTATCTCCTTCCTTGATACATTTTTCATGCATGTTTCCTCTACAGATATCAAAACACGAGACATTCTTTTTGATATTGATTCCTTTTTCTGCCGGCACTCGGTTATACACCTGATGAAGCATTGGGGAAGTCTTGCCTCTGTGATGTTAATTCACAGTCTTATTGGAATTTGCTTTAGTGAAACGCAGGTTTTCAAGGCTTTGCCTTAACTGTCGGCTTTGAACTTCGATTAGTGGCACTCAGCTTTTTAAATAAAACTAAGAAATATACCGTATATGCTTTAGTCGATAATGGCAGGTGTGAGTTTTCTTTTTTTTCTTTTGTCTACAGTGTGTTCTGCTGCAGTGAGTTTCTTACTCCTCCTACGGTTTCCTTTTCATTGTCTACCCCTCTGGTGTAGCAGTCTCGGACTTTGAAGTTCATCTTTTGCACATCCCTGTTTCTCTGTTGTCTGACAAACTCAATTCAGCAGCAATGAAGGCTTTGTCTGCTTTTGTGCTCTCTGTCAAAAGAGCTATTCAGGATTAATAGTGGTTTTAGTGTCTGTTTTACTACATTAACGCCTCAGTTATGACATAGAGGGGGTGGTCTTACTGCAAGTCTGTGTGCTGGCTGTCTTGGAAGATTTTTTGTTCCTTACAAATTGTGCTGTCAAATAGGGCAATTCTATAAAGAGCATCCCTGATCCCCCATCTACTCTCTCATTATTTTCATGTCTGATCTACTGATGGAATAAATTACAGACCGGCCAGTCAACTAAACGCTCTATGTATGTTCTTAGGTGTATGTGCTATTTCTAACACCACACCAGTTTGTTTCATCCGCTGTAGGTAAATATGACGAGACATTAGTGATGGTACATCAGCCAACTCTGATCTGTTTGCAGAGTGCTATTTGGTGAGAAGCATAGGAAAACATGTTTTTGATGGAGACTAGTCAGCCAACAGGCAGTGCAGCCTTTTAAAATGCAGATGGCTTTCCCTAGTTGGCCAATTAGTAACTTCAGCTCTGGAACACTTATCTGCTTTCATCTTCTTGTGTGTGTCTTTCATTGGGGGTGCAGGGAGCTTAGTGAGCCTGTTTTCACAAGAGTGTGGTACTGCATGTGTCTGTTTTCTGCGATAGTAAACCCCCACAACTTTATTCTACTGCTGCTGGCAGTGAGTCGATCAACCATACTGTTAGATGTCAGATAATAAGCCAAAACACATATTGAGTCTCAGCAAACATGGTGAACATGGGGATTATGTTGAAGACAGCACTGAAAGCAGTGCAGTCTTGGCAGTGTAAAAATTAAATGTGTTAAATAGGAAAAAATGCCATTTACCGAGCTTCAGCTGGGTTAAGTAAAGTGTAGCATTCCAGCAGCTTTGCCACTGACCTCAATCTTTTCAGGAAACGTTCAGTGTAGAAATAGGATCACAGATTAAGCATTATTAACAGCACATAGGCACACAGGAGGAATTTAGATACAAGACAATAGCTCTCAAATAATAAATCCTATCATTGGAATGTTTCTTCCCTGGATTAATTATATCTCCCCATTCTCTTTTTCTCTCTGTCATGCAGGGCCAGACCCCAGCCCAGTGAGCTCCTCTTGCATGGAAACCCTTCTTCCTTGGCAGCCTTCTCCTCTCCCTAGAGCTAGCGGCCAGCATGGCAGGATGAGCCTCTGCCAGCGATGATGATGGCCAAAAAGCAAGATGTCCGGACACCCACCTACAACCTGGTCGTGGTTGGGTTGTCCGGCACGGAGAAGGAGAAAGGCCAATGTGGTGTGGGCAAGTCCTGCCTGTGTAACCGCTTTGTCCGGCCAAGTGCAGATGACTTCTACCTAGACCACACCTCTGTTCTCAGTACCAGTGACTTTGGAGGCCGGGTAGTGAACAATGACCACTTCCTGTTCTGGGGAGAAGCTGGGCGGACGATGGAGGAGGGGCCAGAGTGCCGTATGAATGTGGTGGAGCAGACGGAGTTCATTGATGACCAGACGTTCCAGCCACACCGAAGTACGGCACTCCAGCCGTACATTAAGAGAGCAGCTTCCACCAAGCTGGCTTCAGCTGAGAAGCTCATGTACTTTTGCACAGATCAGCTGGGGTTGGAGCAGGACTTTGAGCAGAAACAGATGCCTGAAGGCAAGCTTATGGTGGATGGCTTCTTACTCTGTGTGGATGTTAGCAGGGGTATGAACCGTAGCTTTGAGGACCAGATGAAGTTTGTTACCAACCTGTACAACCAGCTAGCCAAAACAAAGAAACCTGTGGTACTGGTTCTTACCAAATGTGATGAAGGAGTTGAGCGCTATATTAAAGACTCGCACACCTTTGCCCTAGCCAAGAAGAACCTACAGGTGGTAGAAACATCAGCACGGTCTAATGTCAATGTTGACCTAGCTTTTCTTACACTGGTTCAGCTAATAGACAAGAGTAGGGGAAAGCCCAAAATTATCCCTTACTTTGAGGCACTAAAACAGCAGAGTCAACAGATTGCCTTAGCCAAAGACCGCTATGAATGGCTGGTCAACCGAATTGTGAATAACCACAATGAGACATGGCCTGCTGTCAGTCGCCGCATGCAGACTGCCCCTGAGTACAAGGACTATGTTTTCCTTGAGGGGACAGCTAAAGCTAAGAAGCTCTTCCAGCAGCATGTGCATAGACTTAAACAAGAGCATATAGAGAAACGTAGGAAGGCCTATCTAAGTACACTACCACAGGCTCTGTCTGTACTGATACCAGAGTTGGACGAGATAGACCACCTCAGCTGGTCTGGAGTTCAGAAAGTCCTGGAGACAAAGAGAGATTTCACCCAGTGGTTTGTAGTGCTAGATGACACCCCTTGGGAAACCACACCTCATATTGATATTATGGAGGATGATCGAATCCCCCAGGACCTCCTGGAGACCCCCCCAGCTGAATCTATCTATGAGACCCACCTGGAGCAGCTAAGGAATGAGCGCAAACGGGCTGAGATGAGATGGGAGTTCAAGGAGAAACTAAGTGTCTCGCCTTTCATTACACCAGGGAAACCCTGGGAGGAGGCCCGTAGCTTTATTATGAATGAAGACTTCTACCAGTGGCTGGATGAAGCTGAATATCTGGATATCTACAACAAACACCAGAAGGAAATCATTGACCGAGCCAAAGAGGACTTTCAGGAACTGCTTCTTGAATACTCTGAGCTTTTCTATGAGCTGGAAGTTGATGCAAAGCCAAGTAAAGAGAAAATGGGAGCCATTCAGGAGGTTTTGGGTGAGGAGCAAAGGTTTAAAGCCCTGCAGAAGCTACAGGCAGAAAGGGATGCTCTGGTATTGAAACATATCCACTTTGTCTACCACCCCACAAAGGACACCTGTCCCAACAGCCCCCACTGTGTGGACAGTAAGATAGAGCAGATACTGGCCTCCAGATTCCCAACCCGCTACCCATCATCAGATAGTTCTAGACTAGATGGGGGGAGGGCTGAAAGGATAAATCTCGTCATCCTAGGGAAAGATGGACTAGCCAGAGAGATGGCAAATGAGATAAGGGCCTTGTGCACCAGTGACGACCGGTACGTGTTAGATGGCAGGCTGTATGAGTTAGCCCTTCGTCCCATAGAGGGCAATGTACGTCTGCCAGTCAATTCATTCCACACACCAACCTTTACACCCCATGGTTGCCTGTGTTTGTACAATTCAAAGGAATCCCTCTCTTATGTTGTTGAGAGTATAGAGAAGCTTAGGGAGTCAACTATAAGCAGAAGGGAAAGGGAAAACAGCCTAGCTCAACTACCGCTGTCCCTCCTTCTGGTCACCAAGCGGGGGGTGGGGTCTATAGGGGACATTGGAGGTGAGACAGCTCAGACTCTTATTCAACAAGGGCAGCAGGTGGCTGGAAAGTTGCAGTGTGCCTACCTAGACCCTGCTTCTCCAGGCATGGGCTACGGGCGCAATGTCAATGAGAAGCAGATCAACCAGATGCTGAAGGGCCTCTTAGAATCACGGAGAAGCATAGGGAGCAGTTCCCCTCCCTTACCACCTCCATCTTCTGCCTTCAGAGACTCTCAGTCCCAGCCAATGCTAGAAGCAGATCTGAGGATAGTCATGTGCCTGATGTGTGGAGACACGTATGACTTAGACCAGCTCCTTGCTCCCTTCCTGTTGCCCCAACATTGTCGTCCTGCCTCCAGCCTCAGCAGTGGCACCTCAGTGTTGTTGGATTTCAGTATAGGAAGTCAGAGGCAGAATATTGAGCTGTCACTGCTCTCCTTCCATTCTTCATTCTCCCTCCGCAAGACCAGGCTGGTCCATGGCTACATTGCAGTTTATTCTGCTCGCCGCAAGGCTTCTATGGAGACATTATGTGCTTTCCTGTGTGAGGTCCAAGACATCATCCCAGTTCAGTTGCTAGCAGTAGGGGAGAGTCAAATGGAGCTGTCAGACTCAGAGTCTGCTAAGGAGCAGGTCAATCAGGGAGAGGAACTGGCCCATGAAATAGAGGCCAGGTTTAACACAGTAATATGTGGACATGGTGGAGTAGTAGGGGGGCTTCATAAGATTGATCTTTTCCAACCCTTCCTCAAAGAGGTGGTAGAGAAGCGCACTATTGTTGAGGCCACACACATGTATGATAATGTAGCTGAGGCATGTACCAATGAAAGCATTAGCCCCCGCTGTGGCTCTCCTAGTCCAGTTAACATTCTTATGGACTCGGAGGATGATATCGACCCATCACCACCTTACCCTACGTTGAGGGAGGATGGTGGTCTCGGTACCCACATGGGAAGCTTCAAGTTGCCAGATCTGGATTCAAGTGACACCTTCTCTGTCCTTTCTGAGCTTAGCACCTTTGAGAGCAAGCTGAACAACAAGGTTCCTCCACAAGTGAAGCCCAAGCCTGTTCGTAAGGTTAATCTTGGCCCCTACATGGACCAGCAGGGTGGCACCAACCGCCGCTCTTTGCCCCAAGCTGTCAGCTGGGCTCCAGGTAGCGATGGTGGCTATGACCCCTCAGACTACGCAGAACCCATGGATGCTGTGAGCAAACCTCGACCCACAGAAGAGGAGAATATTTACTCCGTCCCCCATGACAGCACACAGGGCAAGATTATCACCATTCGCAACGCTAACAAAGGTCACTCCAACGGGAGTCCTGGAGGGAATGGGTCTGACAGTGAGGCTGATAGCAGCTCACTGGAGCGTAGGAGAAAGTTGTCTGCCATTGGAGTAAAGCCTAAGCTTTATAGAGACAGATCCAAACGGCTTGGCAAGTTCAGCAGTTTTAGGACAAGCTTCTCTATAGGTAGTGATGATGAGATGGGAGGCCCACCCAAGGCTAGTCAGGATGAGGGAGGAGCTCAAAAGGACAACTCCATTGAGGAAAGTGAGGACCCCAAAAGAAGAAATATTCTGAAGAGCCTGCGCAGGAATACAAAGGTTAGTGTTTATGCAACCATCTGTTTCTGTTAAAGGTGGGGTGAGTCAGTCTGGAGAATGATGATTGATATTTTTTTTTTCAAGTCATCAAATACCAACACTTTTGGTTATGGTGAATAAGAAACAAACAGAGTGACTTGGGAGAGCCAAACAACACAACAGGTGGAGCTTGTGCTCCCAGATTGTAAAATATTGATGCATTAGGCTGCCAAAGTGTCTGTATTTAATGACCTGGGAATGAGACTCTCTTCTCTTGGATAACATATGGGTTAAACATGCTATCATATCCATGTTCAGTGACTAAAAAAAACTGTTAAATCTTAAAATGAAAACAGTTGAATTTAATTAGTTGAATTATATATTCCCAAACACAACCTTGAACAAGTATTATTCCAAGATGTTGCATATCAATTTTGGAGCACGTCCGTTGCCAAAGTACATCACTTATTGAATATCAAGAGCTTTCTCATTTAGAGCCGAAAAAATGACTTCCTAACTGAAAAGTGCTTTGCCAGGGCAAGTGTCACTTGTTTAAACAGATGACATTACATTTTTGAGCAAAACGCTTTCTGTAAATTGTATTTAATAAATACCAAAGCAATACTGGATGTTGCACACTTATGCCGCTTTGTCTGTAGCATCTTTGCACATGTATCTGTTTATGGACAGAATTGATAAAAAGAATTGACCTCAGAATTGAAGTTCAACACCCTTTTGCTTTGGTGAGTAAATAATCACATAGAATTGAAAAATAACTGAGTTCAGTATAATCTCTACTTTCTGCAGCTTAGTTCAGTGAAAGCATGACATACTGTAGGAGTTCCTCTGAAGGAAGGTCTGCAATGTTTTCCCCTGACCACTCTGTAAGAGCTCACTAAACTAGCCAGATCATCAGAGGAAAAAGAGACAAACTCCAGTCACTGAACTTCTATACCAGAAGGCAGAAACTCTTAATGAATAGGGACAGAGCCACAGTATACACAGTTTTTTTTTTTTCTGTTTGTGCACATGTGTATGTCTGCCTGGTTGCATCAGGTTTCCCATTACATAAGAGCTGGGATAATGATATTTGAGATTCATTTAAGGCAAGATTTTGAAAGCATCAACATCTATTTTACAATTCTCGCTATAGCAGTACACAAAGAGGAATTAAAACTAATGTTGTGTCTCTGCAAATTAGCTGTAAACATCCCTGCTGTTCACCAAGCAATAGTACAAACAAGCAAGTGACAGCAATGGAGTCCAAAAATGAAACTTTCACTGCTAAAGCATAATTTACAAAAGCTGATTGTGCAATCTTATCGTCATCATCACTTGTTTTACGGCTACATGTTGTTTACAACACAGCTACCAAAGGGTGCACTGCATGTACCATCAGTGATCTAGTGACTGACATCAGCATCATCTCGTTAAGGCAGTGTTGTTCACTGTTGTGCTGTGGTGTAGTATGTGCCAAGGCTCGTCAACTTGTTCCTAAAACTTCCCCGTCAGCTTAGCTTTCTTTGCTTCCTTCCTTTAATTCTCTCATATTCACATTATTTGTCTTCTCTTCTTGCTGATTCATGCCTTCTGCTTCTCACATTCCTGTCACACTCTTTCTCTCTCACTTCCATTACGTCCTCCTCATATCCCTTTTTGCTTTCTATTTCTTTATCTGGACTTTTTTTTTTTTTTTAATCTTGCACATACAGGAATCTCCTCCCTCCCTTGTTCCCTCAGTCTCTGTCTGTCCCTTTTTCGTTTCTGTGCTTGTCTCTCACACATGTTGTGACAATGCTTTTGACCTCGCGCTGTTAGGCTTATCAGAGTGGTATGCTGTTCGTTCACACACATGGCGCGGTACAGAAGTGTCAGTTGAATAGGAATTACAGCTGCTTATGTTGTGCTTGTGCGCCTGTGATAATTACCATGGCTGTCAGTAGGGTGGAACAGGAGGGGAATGTTTAATGTTTTTTCACACACTCAGCTGTGATGTCCAAGTACCTGTGTGAAGGCTGTCTTCTCGCATAGCTCCTATCTGTCAAAACTACGTCCCTTCCTTTGAGCACCAACTGACATAGCTCATTTACCCCCATGTGAGCAAGTATACAAAGCTCCGGTAGCTGTGACTTTTACCCGACCCTGTACTCTGACCCTGCTGTCAGAGGGGGGTAAGTGGGATCAATAAAGTATCACATGACGCATTATAAACCAGCATGTTTCAAAACATATCCCCAAGAAAATTGAAGCCAGCAGAATATAGATCAGTGTCGTCATCAATACACTAATTAGTGCCTCTGATTTGTGCCCTACAGCAGGTCTGGGCTCTGGATGTGCACATTACAGGCCATTATGGCTTATTTGTGGTGGTAACAAAGTTCCATCACCTGTTTTCTAAGCAGCTGTCTCAAAGATAAAAATCCATTTTCAGTCTGCTGCAGCCTGAAATGCCCTCGGGATCAACATCACATGTTATTGAGTTATTTGATCACCTAAGGAGATTTATTGTATAGCGGTGACTCAGAGTTTGTATAAAACTAGCTGCTCCTGTTAGTGGCTTGTCAGGGCTCACACAAAGTCAGATTTTCAGTTTGTTTTAGGGTGAACGTTTGAGTTTATGCAGTGTAAACACTTTCCTGGTCCGAGCCTGGGGGTACTGTCTGCCACTGTGAGTCATGACGGGTAAGAACAAATAATTGAAACTAGACTCTGAGTTGATTTTTTTTTTTTAAAACCCCCTTTACCTCAGGCCACGACCAACTGTGTCTCTGTCCCGCCCGCCCTCCCCTTGCGAGAAGCCGGAAACATTTCCTCTCTCTGTCTCCTGCAGTTTTTTTTAAACCTCCTCAGCCAGCAAGAGGAATGCCTCAAATTCCTCAGTCACCTAGTTCCAGTCTAGTGTCCTCACACAAGAAATAAGAGGGAGGGATGCAATCAAAGAACGGGAGAAAACAGAAACTCACAAAGAAAATGAAACAGCGCCAGGGAGAAATATATATATTTTTGTATAGCGGCTTTGTGTGTCAGCGTGCTGTGTATGTAAATGCTCACCATGGTGTCTTTATGTTTTTATTAAGGATGTGTTGTGTTTCTCTTTTGTGGTAGAGGTCTGTTTTGTCTTCTCAGCGCTGGCAACATATCCTGTCTCAGTCAGCAACTAAAAGGAGTGGCCAGAAGGCAAAACTGCAGGGGGAGAAGACAGTGAGAGAGAAAAGTGGGTGGAGGAGAGGAGGGGGAGAGCATAGAGACAGTCTGCTAAACTGAGATAGGGCACAGATATACAACACGGTCAGTGTGATAGGACACAAATAAATTATGAGCTGCTACTTGGAGCTAAAAAACCAAGCTGGCAGTGAGTTATGAAAGCATAGCTGTCTGCTTCCACAGAGGCTGTTGTCTTGTAACGTCACGTCTATTATTACTTACCCTTTGAATTCAATTCAAGCCTCATGTGGGTGTTCTGTGCACACACACTTAACGTGTATATGCAACATAGCAACGAGTACAAGTGTCTGTATGTTGAGTGTCACAGGGGGATCAGGCAGGGCAGCGTGGGAGGTAGTTGGGAGTGATAAGTGAAGGAATTCTCGCTAGAAATCGGCTTATAATACAAAGATAACTGGGCATTAGTCACTGACTTGCTGGGAAAAGTCTGCAGTTATTTAACCTAGATGTGTTTCGGCACAGAGCCTTCATCAGCATCTCATGGGGGTTCTCGCTGAATGAACTGCAGACTCTTCCAGTAAGCCAGTCAGAGTTGCAGAGTTATCTTTGACATTTTGTTTTTTGAGCACTCAGTTGACGGATCGAGTGGTGCCCTTTTTCTACAGTTTATTATAGAAAAACACCCTAGATCGAAGATCCAGAATAATACTGGGGTTTTGGAAAGATATTTTTGCATTTGAAAAAATTAGATTTATTATTAAACGTTTTGAGCAGTTAACATCCATAAAGTTATTTTGAATTTTAACTAGAAAGATACACACATTAAATTAAACTAATAAATTTAGGTTTAGGGATGCTGGAGTGGAGTGGAGCTGGATCTCCCAACATATACTCCCTGATAATGATTCATCTGTAATAACTGCAATTCAGCCAATACTATTGGCCTGCAGCTGTATTGTTCAGGCTCTTTTTTAGGTGAAAGCTGAATGAAAAACAATACCATGGCACCAATGAGCCAAAGAAAACACAGATTAACAACTGAATAAATTCACTAAATGTTCACACATCAGGCAGTGAAGAGAAAGTCCAGGTGAGCCTTTGTTGATTTGCTCTGTCTTAATTAGTGTTTCAGCCTACCGCCGTGAGTGAGTGTGTATATATGTGATATCGAAAATGTTTGGAGTGCAGCGAGGCCAGTATCTGGAGCAGAGGGCACGGCGGGCTCCTTCTCTCTAATGAGCACTCCTCTGCTCTTTCCCTGTGTCTGTCTGTCAGGCCTGCACTGCACCCACAGTCTGTATGTGCCCAGCCAACCATGCATCTCTGCCTCACCACCCTGCCTGCCAGGGCAGAGCCTCAGGGGGCTGACAGACTTACTAGAGATCCAGGCCTCAGGGGCCTTCAAAACATTCCCACTGAACACCATTAAAGCGCAGTACAATTACTGCTGATGCCCAAGCCCATACGGAAGCAGGCAGAAAATGTTGCAGGAGTGTATTAAAGGGTCTCTTAACTAGAGAATAACAGGAGTTAGAAAGTAATTAAAAAACGAATAAGAGAGTTTGATTATCTGAGACCTGCAGTGCAGTAAGAGAGGAACACTGAATACCAAAGGAAGGAGGGCAAGGACAGCGAGACCAGAGCGTTGAAGGGACTGATGTATATCTCGCTTTGCACAGAAGAAGGGTTTCAGACAGGAATGTCTGATAACTTATCAGTTTAAGGTTTGAGGGAATGTGCGGGATGGGCGTGTGTTCATCCTTTTGCTTAAGTAGCTACTAACATACAAAACACTTTTCCTCTTTTCTGTCTAAATCAAGTCATTTTAGGATCAACGCCTCAAGGCTCAGTGTCATTTTGGAAGCGTTTTGTCACTCAGGCTCAAATAATGTTGAATTATTTCTCTTGTGTGCACCCACCAATCTGTTCTTTGTTCTTGTTTGTTTTGTTGTTGTTTTTTTTTTTATCCAGAAACCACGATCCAAACCCAGGCATTCCATTTCCAAACCCATCGAAAGCAACTACTTTGGTATGCCGCTTGCCACCGTGGTCACTCTTGAGAGGCCAATCCCAGTGTTCATTGAGAAGTGCATCCGTTTCATTGAAACAACAGGTAAGAATCTGTTTCACTTCACATAATAAGAAGCGTGCTTAATGTAAGCAGCACGGGCTGTTGATAACTATTTTTAAATGATTTCAAAGGATCCATTCTGCCTCTATATATGCTATACCTGCTTCCTTTGATCTCTCTTTTTCTTCCTGCACTTCCTTATCTTAATCCTCCACCCCAGTGTCTTCACCGCTCAAAGCGTGATTCTGTTGTCCTCTTTAAATCGCACGCAGCCTTTGTATCTGTGTGCACGTACGACTGTGCTTTCTTTTGTGTCTCCCTTATTCTTTGTGCGATAAATGGTAGCGTTTTGCTGAGTTGTATCCTTTATACCTGAGCACCTCGAGGGACATGAACCAAGTTAGGGTACTTCTTCCTTTTTGATAACCTAGATAGTGGTCTCAAAAAGATAAAAACAAATTGAAGTGTAAAGCCGAAAGCCGGATGGCCGCTGTTGTGCAGTGGTTCTAGTCACAACTTTAATATGAGTCATCAGAGTCCTCTCCTCTCCTCTCCTCTCCTCTCCTCTCCTCTCCTCTCCTCTCCTCTCCTCTCCTCTCCTCTCCTCTCCTCTCTGTAAGAACAGATATGATTGGATAGCCTCTTATAACCTTTCCACCCTGTTGCCCAGCCCAGATGCTAACCCCCCTGCCAGGCTGCTCTGGTGCCCCACTGCCCTAGGACTGTCAGCTTGCCTCTCAGTCTGCCACCAGCTGTTACACTAAACCAGAGGCGACTTAGTGCAGGGTCGATGCGTATGTATAGATATTGGCACACATCTCACTATTCCCGGCCAGGTTATGACCAGGATGTCTCCAACCAAACATTTCTTCCATATATACCATATATATTTATTTAGTTAGCTGTTTAAACTCAACACGACAAACTAATATGTAACTAAAAGTCTATTTTACCATTACCATGTAGTAGATACATACTATATTTATTATAGGACACAGATTATAAAGAGGTTACATGCTTGTAAAATAACATGTGAGTTTTATTTTTCAACATAAAGGCCTTCATGCTGTTTCTAGGCTCTTTCCATACTCCCTTCTTTATATAATCGTTAATTCATTCATTTAAACTGGTTCTAAAAATAATATTGGATCTACAAATATGTGAATCTAACAAACGTTGGACTTTTAACTGTAAAATGTAAAAAGTCCCCCAAGGCTGCCTAATATCCCCGAGGACTCCTAGAGAACATGATGTCAACTGTAATTTTTGTCCCGATACTTGGGTTTAAATGTTTGTCTTAAAGCAAACTTAATGTGGTTTAGGAAATGTAGTTAAACATCTAAGTAATGTTGTTGCCTAAAATCTTCATTACCTTCCATAAAGTGAGTTGGACTTGGACGAGCGAGTCGGTCTGTTGCTTACTGACATGCCAAATCATTCCAGTGTAATCTCTGTCCTGATTAGAGTATTTGTGGATTACTGAGGCCTTGGAACAACATCCACTGCTGTCCTCTGGGTAGGAGTAAGCAAGGCTCTAGATAACAAGACATCACGTTAGATTTCACCTCGCCCTGTTCATATGTTAACTGGAGCAGTCACAGCACTTAACTCTGGATGAAAGGGGGAAAAAACGCTTGCATGTGCGTCTATATACGGACTGGTGTGTGTGTATGTATGTGAGGATGAATGCACAGATCCTCAGGAGATGTTTTCCACCTTTTACCCTTATTCACTCGAATATTTTGTCTAATGTTCTGTTTCCTCCTCTCCTCCTTGTGTCCTTTTTTTTTTCTTTTAAACTTATTTTTTCTGATCTAGTCATCTTTCTCCCTCGGTACCGTCACTTGTCAGATTTGATTTCTTTCATCTTCCTGCTAACCTATATTTCTGTTTCTCCCCATGTCCAATCATCACTTCCCTCAATTCTTTGCATTTATTTTTCTCCTGCTATCCTCTACCCCCAACCCTTCATTACTTTCCCTCCTTTCTCTTGTCAGCCTGCTTTGTGTGTGTGTGTGTATGTGTATGTCCGGGTGTGTTTTAGCCAGGGGGTTGCCAGGTAATGTTCTGCTCCATCGCTCCCTCTGTCCGATCAATATCACGAGGTAGGAAATTGGAAGAATGTTTGGTCTCAGCTCTTTTCTGTGTGTGTGTGTGTTTAGCTTGCTCCTCTGTTATTTTTCTATATATTCATGGGTAAGAAGTGTAGCCTCACAAATCTTACAGTCACAACCAATAAGAATATCTTGTTTACATACTAACACATGCAGCAGAGAGTGGCACACCCACACAGAGAATTACTGCGACTACTAGGGGAAATGAGTTACAATGTGCTATTTAGTTTTGATTGTAGTTTCTGCAAGTCAGACATACTTATCCCGTATCTGTGTCTACAATCTGTGGGTATAATGACACTCACAGGAAATTACTGTACAGCGCTGACACTATGTTTGTCACTACAGTATGTGCTGATAATGAGTGACGTTGTGAGGCTGACCCTGGACCTGCAGCTTTGACCTACATCCTTCCCTTTCCCCCCCTTTCTCAAACAAAAACACTCCGAGCTAACTTAAACCCGAACCCGCGTGTTCCTGCTTTTATTTTTAAATGTCACTGATAACCATCTTACAGTGTGTTCATATACTGTATCTGACCTTGTCTCTGTGAAAACAAAATATTTGTTTAGCCTCAGACAAAGCCAAATTCTCTTATTTTATAAGTTTTAGTGTTTAGATTTTTGCCGCTGCTCTTCTGTTTTTATGTTTTCTATTCAAAAAGTCTTATTTCTTTGTCGGCTCTCTTAATTGTGCTTCATACCTCACTCCCTTTGTCCTCAAAAATAATAGGAGTGGATGTGGTATTTTGTGTTATTTTCATGTATTCTTGTAGAAAGGCAGCTACTTAAAATCAATCCATAGTGACTGCTGTTATCTCTCCTCAGCTCTGGCTTGCTCTCAGCATGGTAGCAGCAGCAGTGGGCTCTGCTCATGGGTACCGAGGTGATGAATGTGTGTTAGCGTGTGCGGGCATATCTGCTGGCCGTAGGAGCCTCCATAGCGACGTAAAGGGCAGCACCCAGCGACAGCCTGTTTTCATGGTGAACTATGAAATCAGCCTCTGGGCTGCTGAACCCAGAGAGAGAGAGAGAGAGACGTTGAGGTCTTGGGCTGATGTGGGATCAGCTGGAGCACTGTCAGACAGTAAAATGCTGCAGGAGAACAGACGCGCTAACTGCAGGGGCATTTATCGCCCTCAGAGTTTGCATGGTTTGTGGTTCACAGATGTGTTTTTGGCCACTTGAGTGCAGCTGGAAGCTGTGAAGTTGTCATACATGGTTTTATTTTTAGGCTTCTGCTCCTCTTTGTGTGTGTATTGCATGAGGATATAGGCTCCAGTTAAAAATAATGATTTAAATATCCTAATGTACAGCACTAGGGATTGATAATACCTTTTAAAAGAAGAGGTTCGACTTTCTAACAGTGTTTAAAAAAACAACACATTGTTAGAGGATGCTGTTTGCCACAGGAAGTGCTCATATTTACGTTGAACCCAGGAAGGACTAGTGCTTTGTCGGACCCCAGAGGAAGAGGATGCTGCTGTCTGTTTTGGAAAGCTCACCTAGATTCTAAGCTATCATTGTAAAAGTCTTTCATTCACCTTTTTTTTTATCCACTGGTTTTTCTTCCCCTCCCACTGCTCTGTGGCTCCTCTTCAGTTCTTCTCTTTCTCTTGTAGCCGTCATCTTTTACGTGTTTTGTTGTTTCAAACACATTTGTTATCCCTCTATATATCCCTCCTTATCTTAATCCCTTTATTTTTTTTCATCAGTCTGACCATCACTCCTATGCGTCCTCACACTCCCCCGCTATCTTTCTCATACTTGGGTGCTTGTCTTATTTTGCCCCTATCTCTGACTCTCTCTCTCTCTCTCTCTCTCTCTCCACCATTGCTGCACTACTCCCCTCTCCCTATCTCTCCTCCCGTCCCTGTTTTCCTAGTGTCTGGCTAGAAAAGCTTTTGTGGATAATTGATTGGTAGAAGGAGGAGATCGATGCTGTATGCCTTGACTGAGAGCTCGCTCATTTCCTCCCTGCCTCTCTCTATCTCGCCTTCTTTTTCTGCCACTCCCTATCTCCCTCGCTCCCTCTGGATTGCTCTTTGTCTCCCTGTATCGCCACCAAAGTGTGGACAAAGAGATATAAACCTTATCGTGTATAAATTGGAAAAAATATTAATGAACGAAAATGAAGTGGGCTTTCACTCACAGCGCCTATCAGTGCGCCTCTTCTTTCTGCTTGTGTGTTCTGTGTCTGAGTGCACGGATATATAGACTAAAGTTAATATTTACAAAGACTACTAGAAATTACAGTCAATTAATTTAATTCCGTTTAAGACTACATATGTGTAAGTGATAGGATGTGCTAAATTAAAAGCTGCTCTTTTGTGGACACCTGCAAAGCAACAGAGCTAAAAACAAGCAGTCTATGCTGTTGAACTTGAAATATTTTGAAGGGCTGACATATTTTGAAACTGCCATTCCCGCTGAATGAAAATTATACAGCATGTGCGGAAATATTAGATTAGTTAGTCACTAGTTGTCAGCTGGACGAAAACATCAGTGATTGGATTGAAAGAGCCCCCTAGAGTTAAGAAAAATCTGTGAGATTTTCGTTTGTTAAAACTTTGGAAACTGTCATTGTTATATTAGATTATAATTATTGCTGTAAACGCTAATAAAATCCACAGAGGTCTCCTTAATAAGTATTTAATTGGCTTCTTCAATCATATTGCACTGGAGTGCACGTGCTGCGAGCCATTAAAAGTCTGGAAAAACATGTATTCAGGCAGAAGGCGAGAGAAACTGAAAGGCATAATTGTATGAAAAATAGCAGACTGTTTGCGTCCCTGCTCTTTTGTCTTGTATTGTTGTAGTGATGAATGGAGAGCTCTTGTTAAGTCACCTTATGTGTTCATTTGCAGTATTCTTCATTGTTGTCAGTCAAAGTGTTTGTCTGGACTGAACAATTAGATGAAGCAAAAGCGCATATATATATATATATATATATATATATATATATATACTATCTATATATATATATATATATATATCATATATCTCTATTTTTTTGTTTTTTCTTATATATAAATATATATAGACGCGGCAGTTATTTTCTTGTTTTTTTTCAGGTGTTAAGTTTTAGACATACACATCAATTCACATCAACATCAATTCGTTCATTTGGCATCTAAAAAAAAGACAGAAAGTTCTCTGTAAATATGTAGTATGAAGTTGGGTGTGTGAAGAAAAACAAATGGCATCTGCAGCTCCTCAAGTAATTTCAAAGTGTGTGGCACTAACATATCCTCAGTGTGTCACAGTACAGCAGTGTTCTCTTAGCAGGCCTGCAGGAGGGCTTTACGGGTTTAATAAATAGTGCTAATAGTGTGTTTAGATGGAACAGGAGGCGGGAAGGGACCATTAGAGCAGCCTGTATTAGCTCTATTTTTATGATTTAGCGAGGGATTCTTGGAGGTGATTGACCAGCTACTGTAAATACTTGTTGCAAATGAAACACATGAAAGCACTGAACTAACAACCTTCTTCTTTCTCCCCCCTCTCCATTAGGGTTGAGCACAGAGGGCATCTACAGGGTGAGCGGGAACAAGGCAGAGATGGAGAGCATGCAGCGGCAATTTGACCAAGGTGCGTTACTTTTTCTGCCTACAGTGCTCAAACGTACATGCGCATATTCTCACTTCAGCTGTACAATTACTTAATGTGAAGAAAAGGCCATAAAGATGTGTGTATGTCTGCTTCTATCTATAACAAGCCTGGATCCCCTTAATTAACCAGGGAGCATTAATTCCACCAAGGGAATTGGCCTTGGCTTCCTTTTAGACTGTAGAGCAGCCTCCTCAATCTTCTACCTGCTCCTGTGTGAGTGTGTGTGTGTACTACAAGAGCTCTCAATGCGTCTTCATGCGTGTGTCTATCTGGTGTGGGCAGTTAATTACCTCCAGATTGGTTTGGTTAATGAAGCATGTCGCTGCCGAGATAGATAGCAGAGCAAGATGGCCCATGTATGCATGTGTGTGTGTGTGTGTGTACACGGGTGTCCACGCCTGGTTGAGGTTAAAATCCAACTCAGGTAATCAGAGTTGAAGCCCGGCGTTGAATCATTCTGAGCCTCAGGCCGATGGGACAAGACAATTACACGCAAAACTGCAGCGTGGGTGTCTCATAGCCATACTGGTGATGGCACTTCATCAGCTCCCCCAAGATTCAGATAACTCATTACAGGAGAAAGCGGCATCTGAAGCACGACACACTGGAAGCTCTCAAAAATGGGAGCTTTCTTCAGACTGTTCAGGAGAATTTATATCTGTATGACTTTTTCCCTGTCTCTCATCCTTCTACACATACTACCTTTGTAAAGTAAAAAGTTATCAGAAAATGGCTTTTTTTAATTAAGTCTCTTGCTCACACACACACACACACTCTCTCTCTCTCTGTCTCTCTCTAGAGCACTAGAGGACCACTTGAGTGGTTTTACTGCCTGGCTCTCTCTGAGCTATTTCTCTCTGCTCAAATCTACTTTATAATTATCTACAATTTATTCTGCGTTCATTTAAGTATGTTTATTTACTGAAATAATCCTATCACCAAAGATGTTTTTGCATTTATTCATATTGATTAAATGATGAATTGAGAAGTCCAGGATGCGCCTGTTTTTGGATAAGAACCCTCTTACATCAATGATCAAGAGTAATTTCACATTTTCTATATATTATGATTTAGTATGTTTTCTGGGAAATCAATAACCTAATGGAAATGTTTGTTGTTGACCAGAAATACCAGAGTACCTGACACATCAACGTACTTTATCACATTGATGGAAAACAAATAGAAAAGTCCATTATTTCTATAAAACACTCCTGTTTATTGATTTGTTAAAGCACCAAGCTGTCTTCTTGTTCTTGCTTCTCATTGTACTCACAGATACTTTGAAAAGGTGGAAAAAAACAAAACAATATAAAAATAAGTTTAAAAAAAGAGATGCCAAATAAAAGTCTGAAGAACAGAAGAGGTTTGAGAAGTCTTCATTTGTTTTTGTTAACTTTTGTTGATACAGTTTTGATGGCATTGTTTCAAACCGCTGACCTAGAACTACTTATTTGGATCCACCCCTGGAAACAAACAGTACAGCAAAATCTTAAACGGTTGACAAATTTATAGTTATGTCACTTTTGTAGCTCAATTTGGTTGAGTCAACATTTCCAAAGTGAGCTTCACAGCAGCAGTGTTGCTGTTGTTTCAGAGGTGTTTCTCAGGTGTTTAGACACGTCTTATATTTAACTGCGTGCATTTAAAATAGCAAAAAATGAAAAATTTAAATGTCTCCTTTCCACTTCAATCCTTTTTTCCAGACCATAACCTGGACCTGGTGGAGAAAGACTTCACCATCAACACAGTAGCTGGAGCCATGAAGGCCTTCTTCTCTGAGCTACCTGAGCCTCTGGTGCCCTACAGCATGCAGGGAGAGCTGGTGGAGGCCTTTAGTAAGTCCTGGGGCTTTGGTGTGAGGGGGACACAGGGCAAAGGGATGTGGTGGGAGAGTTTGTCACAAAAATCCGAGGTGTATTGGATTTTGCCTTAAATCCTTTCCCCTTCATTGTAACTTTTTTTTTTTTAAACCGAACAAGCAAAACTCTTGCAATCCAAATCCATCCATGGGGAGAATTGGATTTGCCACTCACACACTGTGAGGAGCCGGGGATCGGAGGAAAAAGGGATGGAGGAGAGAATATTTAAGGCTTCGAGAAGGAGGATGTGGGGATGACTGCTCATGATGGAGAGATGCAGGAGTGCTATGGATAACGGCTTCTGGATAAAGTCATAAAAACACAGTCATATGTTAGATAAACGAGGATGCTCCTGCGCTCTCCACGTCCCCCTTTTTCTCTCTGTGTCCTGTAATCTGTCAGAACGGAGATTTAAGGCATAGCTTAGTCTTGCATCGCGCCATAGAGATTTACCCCTGGGCCGCAAGGCTGCTGTCACTCACCGAGCTCTGCATGCGTGTGAGTATGAGTGTGTGTGTTTTTTAAAGGGCCCAGCGAGACCCTTCAGCCGTGACAGAGACCTGATAAAGCTCCTGCAGTGTGTGCTACAATAGAGGAAAAAGAAGAGAGAGAGAGAGAGAGAGAGGGAGAAAAAAAAGTGAGGTGAAATTGGAAACAAGAAAGCCATCATTCGGTTCAAAATAGCAAATTGCGCTGGGCATTTTCAAAATCAGAGCTTTTTCTTGAGAGGAAAGGAGGAAAAGGGAGATGTAGAAAAAGCTGGGTGGGTGGATGTTAGTGGATATTGCCATGGTGACGTTTGCTGTAGGAAGTAAAGTTTTGATTGCCGGTGATAGATGTACAGCAGGAGGAACCGGAGCTGAGTGAAGTCATAACGACTCAAATCTGTTTTTGATCCACGCTGACCTCATTGAGGGAATACAAACTCAAATTCTCTGATTGTAAATCACGTTTTTTTTTTTTTTCTTGCGATGTAGAGGAGAACATCTGCTGCTCTCTCGCCTCGCTCGCATTCACACAGGATGGACTGTGTTAGCCGGTGACGTCAGCTTTTCTGACTCACTCCTCTCTTAACACACCCAGTGTATGCGTGCGTGTGTTTATGTGTAAGTTGCTGTAATCTGTAGGACATTGTGATGGGTGTATGCACAGTATGTTTCTCCTCTGGAATGTGTGTGGTCTTTGTCTGGTGATATTTTTTTTTTTTTTCCCTTTTCTGAGAACTGTAGTTTGGAGTCCTTTCTTGAATCGAGTGTGTGCGTCACTGAGATGTGTGAAACTCGTACTATTGTAGGATGAAATCACTGTGTCCTGCACGGATTTTTTTGAGAGCTGAATCCAATTGCTTCCACTATGCTCTTCAAACTCTCCTCTTCTCTATTGTACCCCCCTCCCCTCTCATCCCTCCTCATCTTTCTGTACTCTCGCTCCCCTGACATCTTTTCCTCAGATTCCCTTAATCTTTCCTTTCAGCCACTTTCCTCCCCTCCGCTAACCTCTCGTCTCTCTGTGCCACCATTCAGAGATCAACGATAGGGAACAGCGCTTCCAGACGATGAAGGACATTCTGCGCCGCTTCCCCAAGGAGAATTACGAGGTCTTCAAATATGTCATCAGCCACTTGAACAAGTGAGTGAGTGACTGGGTCAGAGATGACCTTTGACAGCCGTGCTGACTACACCGCCGGTCACCCGGGCCAAGTGACTTCACGGTGACATCACTGAAAGAATAGAGGTTTTACTTACAGTGGGTTGAGTCATGGTCTTGTGTTAACATGGTAGTTATTTAATCTCTCCTCTTTGTAATGATGATAATGAATGTGGCAGTTTATTTATATATTAGTTGTTCTGTCAGCTTAGGTATAACAAATTGCCACTGTGCTCCAAAAATGCCAGGAAGACTTTGTAGTTTAAATTCAAATTATACAATAGATCCAAGAGGTCCCAAGATGAATCTGAACAAGGAACAAGATGATGAAAAGAAAAAGAACTGTCACACAAAATTATCTTTATTTTTTTTCCCCCTCACATGAAAGATACTTTAACTTCCTTTAAATCAAACAATCTGAGAAGGACTCTAAGGAGAACTCGCGCTTGACCTGCCTGTGACTCACGCCTACGCTACGGCTATGACTTTTAATGATGATTCATAAGTAACTTCATCTAAAGAGGTCCCAATCCAACCACTTCTAAAGATTTAGAAGTTTTCAGGACAACAGTATGAACTGTGGGCATGTGCAGACACCACTGCTAAATTAAAGTTTGGTATCGTAATCGGGACAAATTTTTGAAATCACACTTGTGTATTGCTTTAGAAATGTTGGTCGGTTTGCCCACCACTGCAGTGCAGAGTGAAATATCCCAACAACTATTAGATGGATCAACATTAATGATCCTTAGATGATGAAGTCACTCTTTCCACTCTTCTTCGACATCATCTCAAGACATCACCTAGGACTTTGGGAAAATGATTGACATGTTTATCAGTATTTGAAATAATTGATTTCAATTGTTTGATTGTTTTTGTTTACCAGGGTGAGCCAGAACAACAAGTTGAACCTGATGACCAGTGAGAACCTGTCCATCTGTTTCTGGCCCACGCTGATGAGACCTGATTTTACCACCATGGATGCCCTGACCGCCACCCGCACCTACCAGACAATCATCGAGAGCTTCATCCACCAGTGCTCGTACTTCTTCTACAATCAGCCGCTGGCCGACGGCCTCCCCGGCTCCCCCACCTCTACGCTCTCCTCCATGGGAGGAACCTCAGCCTATTCCTGCATGGTTGGAGGCTACTCATCCTCACCAACTCCATCTCCGACTCCCTACGTCCTCCCCGCCACCCCTCCTGTAATCCCACACTATGGCCCTCCTATTCACCATCACCACCATCACCACCACCACCACCTCCATCAGCATCAGTCCCCACCTCACTCCCCACCTCCCACTCCTCAGTCCCCAATCCCTGCCCTGCTGCCACCCTCTCTGCACCCCCATCACCCCCCTACGGAACAACACACGCTGTGAACCAGGGATCAAGGGAAAGAGGAAAACAAAACGAAGAAGACGCATAACAAGATTCAGAGAGATTTAAGGGTTTAGAATAAGAGATTTTGAAGTTCAGGAAGGAATTAAAGAAGATAGATTGAGAATAGGAGGTAGGAAAATAGAAGTTGGGAGAGATTGAGTGAGATGCAGTATGTACAGGGAGAAAACCTACATGTTTGGGAGAAGAAGGGGGCATTTGAGCCTCCAGAAAAGTGGACACACACACAAGGCAGAAAAGGGGAACGCTGAAGAGCCTCTGAACTGGCGGTATGATCTTTCTCCCTCCTCGCCGCTTCACCCCTTTTGTCTCTCAGCCTCACTTCATCTGTCCTCCTTGCCTTATAGAGAAACCTACACACACAAACACACTAATGAAGAGTGAGATGTTGCCAGTAACTGTTAAAGGGACTCAGGGAGGGACTCGGAAGTAAAGTGCAGGGGGTTGGGGTTGAACTCTGTTGTGTTGGGATTGCTTCATCACACACACACACACACACAACTTAACACAAGCGGCCAGTGTGCCTCCGACAACCATCCTCCTCAGTCCCCTTAGTGTCTAACTGTGCTGGGTAATTTTGGTGGCCGGGCGCACGTTTTTTTTTTTCTGTTTTTGCAAACCGACTCACCTACTGCACCTACCTGGAGGCCGTTGCTGGGACATCGTGGAGCGAGTCCTGAACATTGTTTGTTTATTTCACCACTGTACAGAGGACTTGAGGAAGAAACACGTGTTACTACTCACCCTACAGGATGTTCTGTCCTCCGCGATTTACACATTTCTATCTGTCAGCCCCTCACACACACACTAACGCAGACAAATTCAGTTTCAGTCAAGGCAGTATGCCAAGCACAGAAAATCTCAACCGACCGGATCTGCTAGGCAGCAAATTGGAGCAAAGGATTATGGGGGCTCTCATACCCATGGCATTCTAGGAAAGCTCCTCCCAGTCTCTCTCTCTCTCTCTCTCTCTCTCTCTCTCTCTCTCTCTCTCTCTCTCTCTCGATTTTGAACTTCAACCCCCTTGTCTTTGTAAACACATAAAGAAAACAGTGGACATTTGAACTGATCCAAATCTTAATTCTACATTCACATTCCCACTGTCCGAGCGCATAAAAAAAAAAATATAAAAAAAAAAATTGGTTCTTCGTTTGACAAAAACTTGTGGAAACACAAAGAAACCCGGGCCTATCACTCAATGAGTGGCCTTGTGTGTAAGCGTCTGTGTGACTGTCTATATGTCTGCGTGCGCATGTATCCATGCCTTTTTGTGTTATCTGAATTTCCCTGTATTAAGCAGATAGTGGGAATAATTCCAGGGTTGGACCTTCACCTGTCATGTTGCTTCTTTCACGCCGTGGTGGTTTTATGAGCGAGCCGGTGCTGCAGTTTTCACAGTAAGGACCTTGTTCAAAAAGCACTTTCCTGAGCACTTTGAAGGCACATTTTAAATTGGAGCTGCCATGACATGACAGCCCCGTTCACTTTATTGTCAGTCCACCCTACTCTCTCTCTCTCTCTTTGTCTGGGAGCACACCACTGACATCTAGAGGAAGAAATGGATATTGCAGCCATAACCTCACCTCCACTACTGCATGGGCGTAGCACCATTTTCCTACTGTGGTTTTTGTAGTGTCAGATTCTCTTCTAGGTGCAATTGTTAAGACTTTTCATCGTTGTATGTCAGGTAAAATTAACTTGGAGAGTGTAAATAAAAGAACAACAGCAGTTTTAAATCTGGTACAAATCAGTTGAGATTATCTCCATTCAGCTCTAGTCACAAAGCATGTGGCTATATTGCAGTTGATTAGACATGCAGTGAATAAAGCAGCCTCTCTGTCTTTTGTTTCCACTTCACTAAAAGCCACTCAGCCCTTTGTGGAGGGGTGCACGCCACTTGACATATTTGAGTGGAAGGAAATGGAGATTTAGGAGATCGAGGCACAATGTAGCATTTACAGGCCAGAAAGTAAGAGCTGTAAGGAAGTGAGGCTCAAGCTTTGACAGGTGGGACGATTTTTATCATCGGGAATAATTGGTAACCACTGCTCCAAGCCTCGGCACGCTGTGCTCCAAGGACACAGCATTATGCTTCTGGAAAGGAGACTCAAACCTTCTCTCTGTGGACTCGAAATATGATTTGCAAGAGTGTAACCACTACGCCAGACTCCCCCCGCTGTCACTGTTATGCCACCACATCCCCTAGTCATTCCCCTGTCCAAAAGAGACAGTTGGGTCTGGGAGAGACAGCAGACAGAACAGACAGTCCATTCATCCGTCTGCATGACTGGAGTGGAGCATCACAGA
Organism: Larimichthys crocea; assembly: GCF_000972845.2. NCBI lineage: Eukaryota > Metazoa > Chordata > Actinopteri > Sciaenidae > Larimichthys > Larimichthys crocea. The sequence continues at coordinate 16,919,983 of NC_040017.1, read as the reverse complement.
ATTCCTCGGCCCAGCCTGCTGTTACCGTAGAAACCAGAGAGATGGGGCTCGAGGAGAACTGCTGAGCCTTGATCGAAGCAGATTTTTGAATTTGTGTGTGTCTCTGTGTGTGTGTGTTTGCGTGAGTTACAAGAAAGAGTGTAGGCATGTGAACTTATGCGTGATAATGTTAAGCAGATGCTCACCAAGGTCACTTATTCGTTTGACACTGAATTGCATCTCTGCATGTCTCCACAGACTGTCCTCTCTGCCCAAAAGGCAAAAAAAAAAAAAAAAAAAAAAAAAAAAAAAAAAATCAATCACTGAACTCTTAAAAGGAGCTTTTATCAGTCTACACTACCTATTTACCTTGTGCGTGTGTGTGTGTGTGTGTGATAGAGGAGTTAAGAGTGTGTGTGTGTTTGGGTGGGTGGGTTGGTGGGTTTTGAGCTAACATGCTAGCAAGCTGTGCTTGGCAGACGGCCAGACACCAGCGTGATCCAAACAGACGTGAAGGAGAGGAATGCAGTTCTCCTTGCGGTCATTACCCCGCTGTGTAACCCTGTTAGCTTGTCCAGATTACACACACTGATCCTCAGAGAAAAGTGTGAGAGAGATGCGGGGGGAGGAGGAGGGAGGGAGGGAGGGAAGACCGACAGCAAACGGGTGAATGGGATCATTATTTGGGGATGGAGGGAGGAAGGAGGGGTGTCCACTGGTACTTGTGTGTGAACGCCGGCCAGTGGCGTTCCCTGTGTATATCAATGGGTTAATACTGAACTGACTGTGAGGCAGCCAAGTGGTGGAAAAAAAGGGTCGAGGGAGAGATGGGGGGAAGCAAAGTGACAGTTTAGAAGAACAATTGAATTAAAAATGTGACTTTGGTTCAGCGATAATATGTGGTGCAATGCTTTTCTTTTTTCTTTTTTTCAGTTTTTTTTGTTTTTTTTGCAACAATGTGACTTTTGTTGTTAAGTTTTAATGAGAAACAAGCAAAACTATATTCAAATGGTTGTTTATTGGTATGTTAGGGGGGAGGGGGGGGGTCTAACACTTTGCCCTTTAGTCAGGTGTGATAGAAAAAAAAGTTCTTTTTATGTTTTATTTTAATAATTAAAAAAATACAAAGCTTTTTTTTTTTTTACACAATTTCTTTGTGAACGATTGAGAGACCAGCCCAGTATAGTGCATGATTTCTTCCCACCCAAGGAAGAGGGCTCCACCACTCTCACTATTTAAGAGATGATAAAGAAAAAAAATATTAAGAAATAATGGGGAGGGGAGGGGAGAAAATGTTAAAAAAAAATAAAATAAATGAAGTACTGTAAAGTGAAAAGATAACATCAAACAAAAAAACTGTCATTATTTGCTGAGTATGGTAATTTGTCTCAATGGGAATGGTGTATACAGCAAGGCCTTATGTGATCTGTATCATAGTTAATAAATCAAATCTTGTAAAACGTCTGCTTCTTGTCTCTTTGTTACACATGAGTAATCAGTGACGTGGAACAGATAAGGAAATCCTGATCAAGTCTGAGGAAAAAAGGTGAATGTCAGGGGACACAGCCTGCTCTGGCTGTCAGTGTAATTAATTTTTAATCAACTTCAAACTTTAAATGAACCACAACAAGCTCTGGAAAAGCTACTAAATGAGCCTTGAGTTAAGATTTGTTGCTGTTTTTGAAGAAATAACTTATAATTTGCTAAACATCAGCATCATAGAAAAGCACTCATCGCTTTTCCTCTCAGGCATCCATATTTTTAGACCTGCAATGCGAGTAGAGAGGAAAAATAAATATGCAGGAACACAGATGATTATGTTTATTCTTTATTTCTCTTAATCATCTTGCAACCCTGCATATTTAACTTGTGATTCCTTATGGGGTCCAGACCCCCAGGTCTTTAGAGCCACTGGTCAACTTAACAAGTTAAAAAGAAACTTGATATTGAGAATTACTGAAAGGTCGACACAAAACGGTACAAACCATATAGCTGTTACTATGTAGTAAAGTTAAAATATTACATACATGGTATTCGTAAACACGTAGAGGCAGGTTTTTCATTGTATATTCACCTGAACACCTTGATGAGTCACCTAGTAAGACACGTCGCATTTTGCAGATGTTTTCCTAAAGTTTGGGGCTCTTTGTCTTGCTCAAGGACACTTTGACATAAGGACAGGAGGAAACTGGGATCCTTACAAACCTTACGATTAATGATCAATCTGCTCTACCGGCAGAGATACAGCTGCCCTAGATGCAGTTTTTAGGAGGAGAAGCAAAACACACAAAAACCCTGATCTAGTTTTATAGAGATCAGCTCTACTTACACACTCTTTAACACAAACCGTACAGGAAACATAGGTAAGATTCAATTTCTATAATATTTTAAATGAAATATCTACTGTCACAGGAAGATGTGGGCACATTAATTTCTGCCATAGTGTGTTCTAAAAAACTAAATAAAAAGTTTTGTTGCACATGACACGTGATGGTCTTTGCACCAGTTTGTTCTTTCTGCACACTGTTGAAGGGACACTAAAGCCACAAGGGGGACCAGACAAGGTCAGGGGGACTCACGGGACCGTCCTGGTTCTGGTGAGAGCGGCTCCCACAAGGGCTCAGTCTGTGCCATTTCTGGGTGATGTAAGGACTCTGGTCCCTGTGAGGGCGATGTGAAGGCCTCACTGCCATTTCATGGTGCCCCCATCTGACCTTTTCATTGAGTCAAACCAAAAGGAAATCCATGTCCATGACCTTTGTGGTGCATCTCTCCATTCTGGCACAGGAAGAAAAAAAAAAGAGAGAGAGCGGGCTGATTGGGAATGAAAAGGGCAGGCCTGTGTGCACACAGGACACATGACCCTTGAACTCTAACCTTTAAGGAGGGTCATGAGGGAGAGAGTGGTTTGGGATTTGATTGGAAGTCAAATATGGGGATCGTCAACATTGCTTGACTGGTCAATGTGGGGAAGAAACCAGTCAGGATTGATCACAATGCACAATTAACAAAGTAAAACAAGTTAATGAAGCTCGGTCAAGCTCACTGCACCATTTAACTAAATCACAATTATATCCTCTTTAATAAAACGTTTCTCCACGGGGCGCTTTGCCTTGTCTTTTCCTTGTGCGTACACGAACACGCCACTAGGAGGCCGACTTGTCCCACAGTACCCAACCAACCCATTGCTCTCTCTGCTGTATCCGGGGTAAAGGAGGCAAACGCAGAGCATGGTCCTAATTGATTGGGTCAAGGTTTGGATGTCAACACCGAGACGACGTTTTAATCCTGCGCGCACAGTGAGATGAATGCCTGAGACGATCATCTGAAGACTTTTCTCATTGATGTGTGGAGCTCCACTTCCACCTCTCACAGTTTGAAGTTGGAGGAGGAAAATAGGTTTGACTAAACTCCAGAGATTGTGTGCAGGAGGGAGGAGGGAAGAGGAGGGAGGAGGAGGCTCGGGGAAAGTATAAGCCCCGGAATAAAGACAAAGAACTTAATTTGAAGTCATTGTTGCTCTGTATTAGAGGCGTGATGTGCTTCTTTAGTGTGAGGCAAAAAAAAAAAAAAAAAAAAAAAAAGTTCTGAGGTAGACAGAGAGGAGGAGGGGGGGACATATATGGAGAAAAAGAGACCGGTCTTATGATGAGTCGAGGCACGTATCTCCGCTCAACCGTGTCTTTCTGGGCTTCGAGCTCGCAGCTGCGGCGGCGGGTATTGAATTCAGATGCGGCCTGTCTCTCCGCTCCGGCCGCTACAGGTGGAAATGCTCTTATCAATACGGACTGTCCGAGCCTGACTGCGGGCCGATCCGTCTCATTGATGATTTTAGGTGCCCCTGCCCTCTTCCTCTCCTCCCCGAGGAGCCCATTGATTAATGTCTGGGTCACAGTGGTATTTCCATATTGATACCTCGATTGATGACGGCGCTCCAGGAACAAGCCGTATTGACCAGATACAAAGTGATACGTTTCAAACTGTTTGGAGGATGTATTTATGCATAATGGGCGTAATGAGTGTTAGATACATGTGGTGGAGGCACGGGAGATGTAGGTGAAAGATGGAGTAAACCCTGTATCCTGTGGGGGGGGGGACAATCACATCAGTATTCCTACAATAACAACAACCTGTTACAAGTTTCACTTACTACCACCAATGCTGATATTATTAGATATCTGATAGATAATATTATTGTTAATAACTGGGTAAAATATATAAGTGTATATAACACATATGCAGCGCAGATAGAAAATGATGACATTTACCTGTCACTATAATAAGATAAGTTGATTTATGATTCATATTTATTGATCACCAGAGGGAAATTAAGTATTACAAAACAATATTAATAGAAAGCTTCATAGGTAGTGTGCATAAATATAATATACTGTATGTGCCATGTTTCTACAGGATTTACTTGCCTCATGTAGCAAAGACTTCTTGTCCTAAAGGTCAGGACCTCCTGAGGAACAAGGTAGGAAAGAGCAGACACATGTAGACATACAGCTATCCCTATTCTCAAATCTTTTATATCTTTTTTATTGGATAAGTGAGTCATTTTGAGAAGTTGGACTATTCATATTGTAGCTATTAGACCTCTGCATCATGTGACAAACTGTGCTGGGAGGTTTAAAGAGGTTACAACTTTGGGTTGCCTAAATGTTGTTGATTATGAACTTTCTGTAAAGATGCCTCAGAAAGAGCACAGTAAACATTTTCACAAGGGCCACATGAGAAAAAGTTTTTTTAGTAACAAAATCATCTTAAAAATTATCCATATATTAGGTTGCATGCTACAAAACGAGACTGTACTTGTCAATCAGTACTTTGATAAATGAGTTTCCAAAGCAACATGAGACTGCTAAAAGAGATTAAAATAAACCAAATCATGTGTGTCCAACTTGAAGGTGCATTAATTAGAGAAACTGCAAAATGATTAAGCATGGACCAGTGTTGAAAATCATTCCAATATATTATAAAATCAGAAAAACGTAATGGCTTAAAGGAACAGCTATCATAAGAATATGATGGACATAGAGTACGAGTTCATATGACCTACTCTGACCTTTGTAGCTGTGTTTGCAATGGTGATTTATAGTTTTTGTGAGGAGTTTCTATGGTTTTGTCAGCCTGTTACTGCTATGTGATGATATTGCTGTGATATTTCCACGCTATCTTTCTAAAAATGCCTTATTTTTTCCTCATCGGGTCAAATGTACACACAGCGTAATGCAGAACAACTCCACTGAGAGCCCAGAGTTGTGAACCCAATTTTGCAGACACCCTAATTTAAGGACAACATGATTCTGTGGGACTTGTTGTGCTTGTTGTGGAGATTACTTTGGAAACAGAGGGCATTGTGCGGAGATGATAGCAAGTGAGGAAAAAATAAAGCGTTGAATAGACCTGATCCAGCTTTACGCTTTTAGGGTCAGTGGTCAAAATGGGCTTTCGGCCTCTAGGTCCTTGTGACACAGATCAAGGGCCCTGACGTATATCTGCTGATTACATCTCCTGAAGTGGAAAACATGCAAATAATAAATGTATGAGCAACGTGCTTGTTTTTTTGCTTGATTAATTATGCCGTTTAATTCCAGATCCACCACACCGCTCCACCGTATAATTTCCCAGTGGTCTTGGCTGTTTCTTCTCTCACATGCGCTCTCTGCTTTCTTTTTTTCCCTCCTCATTGCAAAATGAATCATGGATCCAACCGTCTGTACCCGGGGGAGAGCGGCGAGCTGGCGAATGGGCTGACCAATCATGAGCATCAGAGGCAGACACACAGACGGAGGGAGCCTTTTGTTGTGTGCTGCACTCATCAAGTTAGAAGACACCTACCGATTTGGCCTGAAGAAAATTAAAAGATGGAGTGTAAGGAGACGAAATAGCCAACTTCATCTGTGTTTATCTGTTTTCTCTCTCTTGTTACATTAAATCTCCTTTTCCCTCCTCTTTGCTCTGCAGCTTATCCAATCAGACTGGCCAGTGTGTGTTTATCCGAGTGGGTGGCAGAGTTTCAGCGCCATTTATAATGTCAAGTGGGACCATGACTGCTCTTCTATTCCCATCCTGGCCAACCCTCTCTCAGCCTCCTGACAGTTCCAGGTTAGCCTTCTCTCCTCTCTCCCCTGGCCCTCCTCTTCTCTGTGCTCTAGCTATCCTCTCCTGCTCTCCCATGGGCCCCACTGAGAATACTGCTCAGATCCAGGCCTCTGAGCCCCAAAGCCGGCCCTAATCCTCTGCATCGATCGCCCTGAGAATTTCCTCCCCAGCACAGCAGGCCTCCCTCCCAGGCGTTCACACTCCTCGACCCTGAACAGCCAGCACTTCTCAGTTAGAGAGACAGAGAAAATAGAGTTAGACACATTACCTGTGTCTTCTCAACAGATGGGTCTTGTTGATGTGATGTGTGTTATTAGGTGGTTATAGCAGGTGGCACGTTGTTCCTGAGAGTGATAGTGTTGTTGCCTCTCAGGCTGTGATAGGCTCAATGAACATCTCTCAATGTTTCAAACTGAGCTATCTGTACGGCCTTTTTCTCACACAGGCTGCAGTCAGGAAAGTGGTCTAAATATCTTTGCCGTTGTATTCTTCTACAATTCAGAGTTACTTGTACAACAAGAGGTACTTCTGCAGTTGCAAGGGGGTACTTTGAAAGGTTGCAGCACAACTACTATATGAAAAAAAGAGAAATGACACAACAAAAAACTAGTTAGCAAGTGAGAAGGGAAGTCTAAACAGTAAGCTAAAAGTAATTGATAGGTTTGAAATAGATGGCTGATGGAATTTTTTTTTTAATACAGCTAGATAGTAAGCTGGTTGGCTAGAAGTAATAGATAAATAGTTGTTGAAATGTAGTTAAAAGTTAAGTGGTTAAAATAGATAGTTGGGAGTAGTAAACAGATAGTCCCCCCCAGAGGCGAACTTTATTCTCGTGCGCCCTAGCCTTACCAGCTGCCGTCCCGCTCCTGCGCGGCCCACATTGCCCATCGCTAAGCCCAAGAGTGTGTTCGGGGTGTGTGATCTACTCGTTAAATGTATATATCGGGACTTGTCGGCCCAAATACCACGTCGGCCCACCGGGCAAATGCACGGTATGCCAGATTGCCAGTCCGTCCCTGGTCAAGAGTAATGAATATATTCGTGCATAGTAGTGCATAAATGTTTGTGTATGTATGTATATTGGTTAAAATAGTTAAAGGTAATGGAGAAACGGTTGAAACATCTGCCCTCTACATGCAAACTACACCAAAGTGGCCTAAACATTGACAGTTAAATTGCATTGTTTTACAATCTATATTGTTAAATTAACATCACGTTCAAAATCAGTCCAGACTTGTAGGTTCAGTGAAAGTTTACTTGAGTTGTGGGGTTGTTGCAGTGTAGTGCAGTTTGAAATGTACAGTTCATTGTTGAGAACGTCTAGCCTCTGAGAAATCTAAAACACAGATCTCTTGGCGTAAGGATAGGCCATATTTCAATCCATCATGCTGATGAAGATGGAGTAATGGAATGTTGTGTATGTTATACAACTCTGCTGGTAGACGGGAAAACATCATTACTAGAGTCCTCTTGGGAAAGCTCCCGACCAACAGTCTATCCTATGTAACATACTTGTTCATAATTTATTTACGTGACAACCTTCTCCTGGACTCTGCTGTGTGTTTTACTGCAAGTGTGGAGGTATTTGAGAGGTATTTTCCTCGATCTCTGCCTGCCTGTGAACAAGACTAGCAATAGTAGATGATTAAACCTCATACTTTATTAACACATTTGCTGTGTGGGGTTGGCATGCTAAGTTTATCCCAAACATGAATGAGAGAGAAAGACATGGGTGGGATGGATGTGGTCTGGAACATTTGGCCCTGTCAAGATGCTGCTCTGCGGACCAGTTAGACCATCTCTGTCTATACTGGCGTTTAGGAGCCAGTACAGATGGTAATGTATCAATACTCTGTTTAAACAGGGCTCGGAGCCACATTTCTAAATCAGCCCCAGAGATATTTTTGGCTAAATCTGTTTCCACTCCTTTTTGGATAAATTTACAAATTTGGTTCAGAGCGTCATCACGGTATACTGTAGATGCATCTTTTATCTGCATTTGGATTTTATTGCTAGGGATAAATTAAATACTTATGTACCTCTCTGCTCATCTTCTTCAGCCTTTCTATACATTCATTAGCTTTTTTTCTACCTGAGCTGACCGCACACCCTTAGCTTTCACACACACACACATACACACACACACACACTATTTTTTTTTACAGCTTTTCCCTCCATCTCCTCACTCCCAGCTCTCTATACTTCAGTGCGTCGCTCTTTTCTCTCATACCTCTCCTTCCCTGCCCTTTCCTTGTGCCTGCTTCCTTCCTTCCCTCCCTCTTCTCTTCCCATTTTACCCTTGCTCTGCCTGCTCTCCTCTTGTCTGCTCCCTCCCTCCTTCCCCTCCTTCTCTCTCCCTCTTTCTCTTTATTAATTTATTGGGTTGTTATTCTCCTTGCCTGGCTCTGCTAATGAAGGCAGGATGCAGATGAGGGCGAAGGTCGTCTCCGTAGCGATCGACCCCACCGCCCCGCAGCATGGCACTCTGACTGGCACAGGTCAGTGGCAGCTGTCAATCAAAATATGCACATACACACGCACATGTACGCATGCACTCACATACACTATACTGTATCACTAAAATACATTCACACACAAAGATGTGAGCTATGTTGTAGTACAATTAACAATTTATAATTAGCCGTACAGATTCACACACTTTGGCAGTGTCTTGTAGCGGTTGTTGAAAACCTTTTTGGTTTCTAACTTCTTATAATTAAGCAGGCAGCTGCAACATGTGACACCTCATCATAGTTGATGCATGGCTGTAAGTTTGTGAGCAGCTTAACCAGAATGACTTCTACTCTGCTGATTTTTGCATTTCAATAGTTTTTAATAACCAGAGGATGTAAAAAAAAAAAAAGCAAACATTAGAGAAAAGGAAAAGGAAAAAAAATATTATTGAATATTGAATAGTGGGAGTAGTGCTTCTTTTTAGTTTATCTTTAGTTTATTTTTGATATAAAAGGGTGGACAGACATTTTGCTATAACACACGTGGGATAGTCAATATATTTATCACCTCTTAGTATAATATACATACACACACACACTAAACAATTCAACAACATCACTAACTACAGCCTCCAAAATGATAAAGTCGAATCAACACATTTGTAATACATTGAACCTTTTCGAGCGTTGGGTTTATTGAAGAACTATTGGATGACATTTTGTACATTCATGGTGCCCAGAGGATGAATATTATATATTTATATTATTATTGGTGATACCCGTGTCTTTCCGTGGCACCACCGTGAGGTTGACTTTTGTGGTTTTGAGTGAAATATGTCAACAACTATCGGACGACCTGTCATTATATTTGCTTCACACATTCATGCTCCCCTCAGGATGAATGTGTAAGACCATCTGACTTTCATCTAGCACCATCATTCAGTAATTTGGTTTGTTTACCTGAAAAACAGACTTGCTTTACATGCTAAACTAAAATAGTTGATCCCGATAAAATCTGTCATTGCTGAAGTTAGTTAGCATTTATCTCAAAGCCTTACTGAACTGCTGACACGTACACCACTGCCATAGAACATCAGATGCGTGCAAAAGGCATCACCCCAACACGTTTAAACACAAATACACTCTCAGACATGCTTTCATTTAACACATTAGCGCATACGTTTGCGTGTCTACAGGTCAAAGTGTTATAGCAAAGCATCTAACCCTTGTCGTGTCGTTCATTGGCCTCGACATGGTGAAGACCTCTGAATTGCTCCTCCCTGCATCCCATATCTCAACACTTGTAGCATTACAACCTCTGCTCTTCATCACAGCATGTCAAGAGATGGTGTGTGTGTGTGTGTGTTTGTAGATGCTCTCTGCGTTCAGACATTTCGTATGCATGTAGATTTTGCTCACGGTTATTGTTTTTGGTTTATTTGTGTGCTCAGCCATGTACTTGAGTGTCTTCACCTGCATCTGGGTATCTGTGAATGAGCATGAGTACACACACATGCACGAGCATTAACACACACACACACACACACACACACACACACACACACACACACACACACACACACATACGCACGCACACACACACACACACACACACATCTCTATTAGCAGTATAGTAGTGTTAACAGTGTTATGCCATGCGTGAACCTCCCCACCTTTCCCTCATATCTATGCAAAGCTGGGGTCCTGTCAATCAGTCACCTTGGTGACATAGAGCCCCACCTCCCCAATTAGAGCTGACAGGGCAGGATTAGGAGGGGGGCGGGCCCCCGCCGACCTGCCTACGTGTCAATCACGCGCTGGGCATCCACACGCCTGTTTACTGTCAGATCCCATCTCCGTCTGTCAGACTGCACGGCAACCATCGCCCAGGGAGGAGAGGAGGAGGGTGGGGGTGGGGGGAGAGGGGGGAGGAGGAGATCTGATCGGAATTAACTATGCTTCTCCCCACAGACCAGCCGTGCTTTTAATTCATGAAAGGGATGAGAGCAAAGTGGGAAGAGAGAGGGAGTGATAGAGGGAGGAGAGCATTTAAAACCCAGAGCAGGGCCTTCTTTAGAAGTTTTCAGAGTGATGTTTCTTCTCTCCCTGACAATCACTTTTCTTCTCTTGCTGACTCTCCCTCCTGTCTTTCTCTCTCACTTAGACTTCTTTCGAAGGTGTGCTTCATGCCGCCTTAAAGCTGCTACCATTTATCAACAGTCGTCTTTCCTCTGAAGTTGTTATTTGACCCCCGTTTTTTTAAAGTCGCACAAATATGTATTAGTGTTTTTGTTTTTTCATTCAGAGAGTTAAGGTCAGTTTATTTAGTTCTGCACATGCTCATGCAAATTTGTGTCTCTGTTTCAGTACGTGTCTGGGGATGAGGGTCCTGCCTACACACCTACAGTATGTGAATACATAATGCTGTTATGATCCTCAGACTGTGTGCGTGCTTTAAAGCAGTGTCACGTGTGACACAATGCTAATGTGTGTGTGTCTGAATGTGTATTTGTGGCTCTGTGGTCCCTGGTGTGTGTGCATTTCTTCTTTTTTAGGCTTTCTGCTAGTGGCCTCACTTTGACCCCGATGCCCTCACTCTAATCCTTTAGCAAATGAGGGCTGTGTGGGGCTAAAGGGGGTGTTTGGGGGTCTGCGCCAAGCCACAGTTTTAGGATTAGAGGACCAGAGCGAAGGTCCTGGGGTTATGAGGGATGAAGACGAGGGAAACAATAGATTGTATGAGAAGAAAAGAGAAGGATATAGTCAGCGGTTGTGTTGGTCACCAGTTGTCAGGATGCCTCGGTACCCCCACCATGTTTTTTCCCCCTTAAAATCTACTTAACAGACTTCTCCTACATTGGTAGAAAGTTAGACTGTAGTCCAAAAAAGGTTTTGTTTTTTGGTGTACATACTTAGATCCATTGTGTGGCCATTCATAAACCACTCTAACTTTTCACTCAAGACAACAGAACAATGCGGGAGCACATTTTTTAGATTCACTGGTTCAAGGCAAATATTTCAATATTGGCAATTTTTGCTTGAACAAACACATTTCATCCAGTCTTCTCCATGTTTGGTACATAATAACGACTTCACGTGTTCTCCATTCCTTTGACTTTGATTTCAAACAAAGCACTTGAAATGGTTCCAAACATGTGAACCAGCAGCTTCACACTCCTGTCGACTGTGGAGCATTTGAACTTTGTCCAGCAGAAAGATCACCTGCGTGATAAAATGTCACCTTTTTAATGATTTTTAATGATGCTAAAAAGTTTTTTATAGTCTTTTATATCATATTCATACATTTCGTATGCATGTAGATTTTGTTCACGGTTATTGTTTTTGGTTTATTTGTGTGCTCAGCCATGTACTTGAGTGTCTTCATCTAACATAACACCTAACATAACATGATTTTACCTAACATAACTGCCATACGGCTCGGAGACATCATGCAATTGCAATCATGTTTAGTTAAAATGTGAGGATATCAACTCCAGGCAGTCCTGCAAGATTTTATGCCATATCATCTGTACTGTATAATTGTCCTTAATTGGTCATGAGTCTGACTTGGCATAATTCATTCTTGTACAAAGCCCTAATATTTCCATCCAGGTAATAAAAAATCTACATGATTTAAACCTGCAATAACATCGCTCTAAGATTCACTTGCAAACATTTTTTTCTCAGTAACACATCCAGTGGTTACAGAGCAACATTATCATGATCATTGGAAGCTGTGTTTCTGGTCACTTGATGAATATATATCCAGTCTTCACTCTCTTAGCTGCTAAATACTCCACTATCTTCACTAGCCCGAGGATAATCATGCCTGTCTGCTGTTTGGTACTAAGCAGGAAGTATCCAGTGGGTTTTTAGAGCTTCTTTACATTTTTTATTAAAAACTGCAGTCTGCTGCAGCCAAAAACAACTTTATCAGAGCGGCGAGAGTGAACCAAAACAGTAAAGTTGCATCCAGACAGTTAAACAATGAGCTGAAACTCTCTGCAGGTTCACCACCACAAGCGACCACTTTCATATAATCACATTTTTTATTTAATTTCACATTATTAATTCATTATTAATTGTTATTGTTAAAATAAAATGGAGCTGCTTTAAAGAAAATGCATATCTGATATATCTTATTAGTCAGATCCTGATACGCATTTAAAACACGGTCGCATTTTCTGTTATTGAAATAAAATATTTAGAGCATTTTGTGTAGCCTTGACGGAGATATAACCTCCCCGAATTTCTAGTTATCTCCATTTCTTGCTTCCACATTGTCTCTTGTCTCTTTTACATTTTCTCTGCATGGTTGTCAAGGTGAATTAATGTCGGTGTATTTTGAATACACAGTTTGTCAGCTATCATGCAATATGCTGCTGACAGGTATACATGTTCCATGTCATTTCTGCTGATAGCTGTGTGTTCACAGTATTTGTTGGTACTAGACATATGTGGGTTGAACATGTTTGCGTGTGTGTGTGTGTGTGTTTGCATTAGAGACGCGTTCCAGGGTTGTGTCTGAGACGCAGCTCAGGTGTCTGTTGGTGTCTGTTGAACGACCTCGCTGCAGGGAACAGGCTATCAGGCTGAGAGGGAGGCTATCATGTTAATTACTTTACACACACCCCGCCAGCCAAGCGTGCAACACAACTGCTGAGCTTACACGCACACACACACACACATACACAAACACACCCGCACATGCACCTGGGCACATACACCGTCAAGGATGCGCACATACACACAAAATCATCCGTCTTTCTTTTATTTTGCCGTTTTTCTGTCTTCCCACTCTCGTTGTTTGAAGGGCCTTGGACATCAATTCCCTTTTGCTTTCAAGAAAGATTGTTTTATATTCTAATCAATTCAACCCCGTCCTGTGAAATTAATTGACATTCATTCAATGATTTTAAATTCCTCCGAGGCAGTTCTTTTGTTTCAGCCTGTCAGTGAGCTGCAAGTGAGATCGGGCTAAATGTTTTGTCATCTCACACTCCAGGGTAAGCCAGCTCCAAAGCATGAGCCTGAGGTCAGCTTAACCTCCTCCACAATCTTGTCTCTCGTCATCTATACCACTTGTGAAACGGAAAGGGAGGGGGGGACAATACAGATTCATGATCAGAAACTTGGGTGAAGCTCATTCTTCAGTGGCAGCCTTCTTATGTCTCCTCAGGAGGATGTTTTTTTGAATGGAGGGTCCAGTGTTCTCAGGCCGTGGAAAACAGAGGAGTGGTATTGGCCGGGGCAGGTTGATGCCTTTAGTTAAATGATGCTGGCACGCAGAGGGATTGCTTTGGGAAGTTGTCATCCATCATGATTTTAGAATGACTCAAAGCAGCACTCAGCTTTTGGGGTTATGGTCTGGTATCCATGATTGATGTGAAGTGCATGTGCGTGTTGGATGGAAGAATGAAAAGGAGACTGTGTGTGTTTATGTGCTAAACATCAGTAAAGACAGGCCAGTAGTTAAACTCTTCCTCTGGAGGCGTTTGTTTAATTTTCCCTCTCTTCTTTTTTCATGTTTTGTTAAGGAAGTTAATGGGAGCTCCACTGATTAAAGCTACTCTAAATCAGATGATAATGATCATTTTGTGAATCCTACCATGTGGCAAAATGTCTATATCTATTTATCTTTGAAGGAGCTTTTGTAAGCGAGCGCCCATGCACCCGCCTGGATGCACCCCCTGTGTTTGTTATTGTATTTCTTTAAGCTGAAGCATTTTGTCTGTCTTTGCCTATCTCTGTCTTCCCTCTTTCCAGGTTCAAGTCTCACCTAAGTTAATTCTTCAATTAGCGTGATCCCGATATTCAGGAGAGATCATGGAGAGGATCCGGCCAATCGATGTCCAATTAGCGAGCCTCCCTAGCCCAGAGAATAAGTGAAGGGACCGCTGTGGTGATTTTAGAGAACAGGAGGTTGGGGTGGGGTCTGGAGTTGAAGGGAGAGGTTTAGAGGAGATGAGATGAAATAGAAGGAAAGGAGGGAGGAGAGGAAGCATGAAAGGGAGATGAAAAGTGGGTGAGAAGAAAGCGTCCGAGGTATGTAAGTGGGTGGAGGTGAGGAAGGAGCATCAGGGTCTGAGGAGGTGGGGTGTAGATGTTAGATGCTCAATCAAGCTGTGTGAGGACAGTGTAATTAATCCATTGAAGATGTCTGATTGCAGATGACTTTGGGAATACCAGAGCGGCGGCGGGGCCTGAGGGTAGGGGGAGGGCGGGTACAAGATGGATGCGGGGATGTGGGGGAGTGGAAAAGCGGAAGGGCAAACAGAGGGAGAGAGTGAGATTAATTGAGACAAGGGAGATACAGTAGCTTTTAAATGAGAAGGATGAGTTTCAGTGACAATGTACAAAAAGGAAAGAAAGGGGGGAGAAAAAGGGAAGAATTGATCATGTCAGGGTTAGGTTAAAGCATCACTCACGGCTCTGTGGGGATAAAGACCTCCACCAGATGTCACATGTATGTAAAGAAAGAATCACGAGGTGAAACTCATTGCGAGAAAACTCTCTTACCAGACAAATGAGTGTCTACCCTGTTCTAATGCTAATATGCTTTTAAGGCACTATTGGCTGCCAGAGTTTTGCTTTTATTTAATGGACTATTAATTTGTTTAAATGCATTTTGTCTCTGTGGCTACAGTACAGAGTTGGCTTGGCTTTAGCTCAGCCTCTGAACGTCACAAGATTTACTTACCCACAGCTATTTGGAGGCTAAGCCTTTATAATCTAATTAAATTTGATAAAGCAGAGTAATCATCAGAGTATTATGGTGAGTACTCATCATACTGATATGGTAGTTTTGCTCTATCGTGATTGAATGTTTTCATTGAGGGAGCGTTCGTGTCTGAACATGTTTTGAGCTGCGTTCACTTTATTCTTGCAGCACGTGGTTGAGAGCAAAGTTAACGTTGATTGTTTTCAGGAAAAGAAAGACAGTAAAGTTTCCTGGATAGACGCGAGACTTTCACGCGTGCCGGTGGAAAAAACGCTGACAAAAGTTGAATTCTCCAAATGTCTGACTTCTCTCATGGCAGAGAAGACAGACTGGATCTTGACAAGTCGAAAAGCACCTTTTCTCTCTTGACAATTCAAGTCAAATAGGTGCACACACCTGTGCAAACGGTGCAGTCTGTAAGTGCTAGGACAGTGACACGTTTTGTTTGGGCGCTGTGCTGGTTTTATTTGTTCACATTCTCATTTTTACGTTGTGTCTGGGTTTTATGTCTATCCCTTTTATTCATCGCCGCAAAGCAGCTCGTGACGTCTGTTCAACAAAGGTGCCATATTAGACAGCAAATTGGATTTTGAATGAAACAATTACTATCTGATTAAAGCTGCTTTCAACTTTAATTTGAGTGTTTACATTCATATCAGAGGAATAGTGGAACAACTGTAGCCCTTTTGATACATAGTTGCTGGGTATAATGAGTATAGATAAAATCATTATATTAATATTTGTTGTCCAAGCCTTTGCAGTCAATAACAACACACAGACCTCAGGAGACACTCGGTATCATCCCTCATGAAGCTCTAACATATCTGCACTGTAAGCCAGCTTTCACTTTGTGTTTCAGGGCTTTCTGTCTTCAGCAACTCAAACACAAAATCAATTGAGTTAAAGTCAAGTCAAGTCCTTAGTTGCCTTGTTTTATGACTTAACAATCATTGTCCTGCTGTATTGTCCTATGTGTGAAAATGGAAAATCCTGGACTGTCCTGATGTTAACACCCTCCAATACCCTTGGAAGCTTAAAGCTGAAGTTCAGCACTTGGACCTTAACAAAGTAATCACTGTCCTACTATTTACGGACTACACGGTACATTTGTCCACTTGCTGCCATCTTCTAATCAAGATGAGGTTGTGAATGAACATTTCTTCAAACGTCTGTGCAGTCTGGAAGAGGAAGATGGAATTTCATGTTTTGGTTTTGGCTGCGCTCGTCCATTTCCCTTCATGTATTCATTCACAGAAGAAATTACATTTAATAATTAATGCAAAAATGCAACCTTTAAAACATTCAATGAATAATTGAAAATGAACATGATACTATTTAATGGATCGCTTTTTATGTATCTGCATGCGTGGAGTGGTCAAGGCTTGTGTTTATTCAAATCACCATGGCAACAGTGTTGGGAGTTCGCCTTTTGCACTGACTTAACTGGCGTCCCGCAGCACCGACCTGCGTGACCGTATCTACACGTGTGTCTCGACTCAACGACATTGTCATAGTATTCAAATTTTTAATTTAAATTCTGATTAGCCATCACAATTTGTCTCCATTATTTTAATGAAATGGACTAATGAGGTGATTATAACAGAAATAGATTGTGTTACAGTGTCCGTGTTTAAGGAGTGTGTGTTTTGCTCTGTTGTGCATGTGTGAGTATGTATTTATTTACAGTACGTCCATTATTGATAGATAAATCTGTCAAATGCACGCACATATCTGCCAGCATCACGATACAGTACGTGGCTTCACAACTCACTTCTCGAGTGGTTTTGGCTTTCTCACTGGTGAATGATATGATTGCTGGCGGAGACTGCGGGGGGCGCACGAGGTCTCAAATGAAAATAAGGTGAAGAGAAAGGGGGCAAAATAGAAATTAGTGCGGAGAAGGATAAACAGCAAGATGACAGTGTGAGATAGAGTAATAGGGAGATGCAAAAAGACTGCAGAGAAAATTGTCCAGAGTGGAGAAAAACAGTGACAGGCAGTGGCAGAGTGGAGGGGGAAATGTAACAGACAGACTCGGGGAGAGCAAGACAGGCAGAGACAGACAGAGCGAGAGATAGACAGTGACAGAGGGAGAGATAGACGAGCTGTGTGAGGATGCAGAGAGTGTCCCCCTCTCTCGGCTGCTGCCAGAGGCAAACAGACAGCCTCTCTGCTGGTGGAATGCTAATGCAACAAGCTGCTCCTCTCTTGTCTTCCCTCCCTTCTTTACCTTTCTTCTTCTTTAACTCTCCTCTGCACAGAAAGTTTAGAGACTATAGTCACAAGCATAGACTTTGATAATGGAGACCCCGGCGCTTTTATATGATTTGCACTTTGCGGATCTGTCCAGCGAATGTTGTTTCTGCGAAAAATTGGGCCTAGTGAGCATCATCTCATTGGAAAGTAATGATTTCTAATGGGAGATTAGTTCTGTGTGAATCGAGGGGAGTCTGAGATGAGTTATTATTTAACCTCTCTCCTGCACATCAACCCCCCCCCCCCTCATCAACTCTTACACTGACATCATGTTTGTCTGCAGCTCAGTAGCCATGGCTACTGTGGGGTCGCCATGTCAGGGGGCCAGTCTCAGGTCAGTCAGTCGACCTTTCTCTGTCTGTGTCGCAGTCGGCTGACCTCTGACCCCCGAGCCCAAAAGGGAGACACAAAGCAGTTGTTCAGGGGACGATATATGTCTCCTGGCTTCATCGTCCAGGCAGGTTGTTAACTTCCATCATTTAAGACATTCACGACACATCACACAGAAAACCGCCTGCAAGTAAAGAAGGTGGTTATTTTTCCTCTTGGACCCCGGCACATATTCCTGCTGTGGCGACAGTCATCAGTTCTCAACTTCAGGCAGGACATAACCTTGAGTGGAGCAAGCCGACGAAGCCCGTCTCCCACCCAACCCCCCAGTCTGTCTGCCTGTCTGTCTGCGTATGTGTCTGTCTGTCTGCACGGAGATGGCAGCTTCTGAGAAATGGCGGCACACACTCTGAAGTGTGATCCATTTAGATAGCGAGCGAGGTTCTCTGCCTGCGCACTCGCACACATGCACGCGCGCCTACGCTAAACACGCACAACAAACAAACACGGGGCGTGGGCGTGCGTGTGCGCTCGCAAACACACGAGCCCGTCTGCACACGGACGCAAAGAAACAGAAACAGATCTCTCTTCCCTCCACACATACACACTCGGTAGTCTCTTGACATGCACTTGCTTGGTTGACAAGTCATCTCAGATAAGCTTGAGTGACAGGGAGGGAGTGTTGACTACTAGTGTGTGTAGAACTCTCTAGTAGATATCACCACCTTATGATTATTCTATAGTCTTTGCTTAATCAGATTTATATTATTCACTTTTAAAATAACAAGCAATCCATTTCTTACAGATATGGGAAGATTATTTTCTCTTTCTGTAGAGTTCATCTTGTATTGTGTGTTTGTTTTTTGTTGTTTTGTTTGTTTTTTTGAAGATGCTGCCTCCCCTCTGTTTCATTTTGGTTGTTAATTTCCCTGCCACCGTTTTCTATCTCTGTTCAAACATATTGCACTGCCTCTGTCATCTAGAGAGAATCTTGTCAGTTTTTTGGCAGCAGATGTATGTTCAAGCTATATTTTGAGGATTCAGGCCTTGTATACCCGCTCGCTTACACTCCCTCCCTCCACTCCCTCTATCCCCAGGCCTCCCCGTGCTCCATTCCTCTATTTTCTTATCTACTTTCTTCTCCTACTTGCTCCTCTATGTCATTGCCAAATCTCTCCTGTCTGCTCTTCTCTGTCTTCTCCTCTCCCTCCCTCCTACCTCTCTCTGTTTCTTTTACACACCCTCTTCTCTCTCTATCAGTCTCTCTATTCTGTGACTGCTCTGGCTGGTCCCCCTGTGGCACACCGTGTCGTGTCCCTAATTTATTTATAATTAGTGCTCTTTGTCGGGATGCGTGGGGAATGTTAAAGTACACGCCACCTCGCTCTGAGTACAAATAGGCTGGTGTTCCTCCATCCTTTCCGCCCGCCCCAACTGCCCAACCGACATGGCCACTGGGATGGACAGACCTTACATCCCATACCCAGATGCAGACTCTTAAAATTATAAAGACTCCGCAGAGAAGAAGGCTGTGTGCGCTGCAAGAAATCTCCATCTTATCAAGTCATGTCTGTCTGCAACTGAGTCATAAAAGACTTGTTTTGTTTGAACAAGTCAGTGCAAATCCTTTTGTCGTGAATTTTGTCATGAATTTTCTTGAAGTGAGTGTGTGTATCTTAAAGGAAAAGGTAGTTTAAGAAAAATTAGAATCAGGAAAAATTCAACTCGATTATGGAATATGCTACTTGCAGATTTTTAAGACTGAAAAAGACTTCACATTAAGGAGAGTTCACACCCTGACTGACGCCTGCTGAGATACAGATACACATTGTCAGTGCGTTCACCTGTGCAACGCCTGAATGCAAAACTGAATAACAAGATGGGACAACATGTAATCTGAAAGTGTAATTTATTAAACATCCTGTTGAATTTTAATGGCCATCACTTGTAAAGTTGAGTTGTTTTGGGGGGTTTGAGCTGTACCAAAAAAAAAAAAAGATATTTCTGTATCACACTACATTAATGTCAATGCCATCTTTACACATGACGTACATGACCAGGAATGACGGCGCTGACAGGACTCACCGCGTGTGCGTGTGTGTGTGTGTGATCAGCCAGGAAGAGCTTTTGTCCTTGGGCTGAGAGGGCACCTGGCTCCTCTTCCCGTCCTTGTGATCTCTCTGTTCCCTCTCTCTCGTGCCGCTCTATCCCTTCTCTATCTGTCTCTTCCTCTCTTCTCTCAAGCTCCGATCCCTTCATCCCCCCATCTCGCGCTCTCCCTCTCCTCTGCCCAAGGCGATGCCGTCCTGCAGGCTTTGATCAGGGGGCCAGGGAGGAGAGAGGAAGTGGGTCAGAAAGTTGTGCTGGAGACTGCAGGAGAACAAGGCTGGAATATCGAGTAGGTGAGGCTGGGAGAGGGAGAGAGAGAGAGAGAGAGAGAGAGAGAGGGAGAGAGAGAGAAGGAGAGATGGGGTAATCTAGTGAGAAAGTGATAGAGTAAGAGAGGGTGAGATAGTGGGGGAAGAACAGGGAGGGAGTAGGTAAAGAAGAAAGGGGTGGGGGGGGTGAAATGGGGCAACTGTGAGTGGTAGAGGGAGAGTGGGAGGGGGGGGTGCCTGAACTAAAAGAACAGGAGATAAAAAGAAAATGAAGAGAGCAACAGGAGGAGATAGAGGAGAAGGACGTGGGAAAGGAGAGGTGTCTTCATTTACTGAGAGGGAAAAAAAAGACAACACATTTGTCTTGAACGTGACGCTCAGCATTTAAACAGCAGGTTGGAGGATAAGGCCCTGTTTTAACTAATCTGCACAGTGCAGGACAGATAGTTCAGCTATGTGTGTGTGTGTGTGTGTGTGTGTGTGTGTGTGCGTGTTTGCATAGGCCTTTTTTTTGTATATGTGTGTAGGTGTGTGTTTCCCGATAGTATAGCGCTTCACTGTGGCTCTTTGTTTTTTTTTGTTTTTTTTTTAAAGATCATTAAGATGCATGCTTTATTAATATTCAGATCAAACCATTAATATTCGCCGAGTGTTTCTGCTCTCCTTGTGTCGTCAGCTCACCTGGGACTGGGGAGGGCAGAGGGGGAAGAATGGGGGAGTGAGGTTGAGGGAGAGACGCGGAAGGAGTGGGGTGGGGGGGGGCAGAATTAGGAGTGATTTAGTGGGACTTGTGGAGACGAGGGGGAGCAGAAGGTACAGTGGAGGTGCTGGAGGTCCTATGAGGGGTCGGGTGTATTGTGATGGACAATCTGGCCGTGCCGGGCTGTGGGGCTGGGGGTGGAAAGTTGGGGTGTTTGGGGGGGTCCACCGTTGGGACTAGGAGGTGAGAGGGGTGAGGGATTTTAGGGGGAAGCAGGGATGCAGAGGGGGTTTGGTTCTGGAGTAATTGGGCCAATGGGAGGCTAACCATAAATACACACACACACACACACACACACACACACACACACACACACATATATTAAAAATATAAAAACTCACATGTTCATATGCAGTTTTAAGCACATGCATGTAGACATTTATATGCATATAGTTGCACAAATAATTGTGATGCATGTACAGAAATTTAAATATAAATGAATAACACGTACGCACACATTTTAATTTCTACATATGCAAACATGAATGTACACATGCGGTTCACATAAAACCTTCATTTGGAGCTGCAGCTAATGATTATTCATTAATTTTAGGTTAATTTGTCAAAAGCTTCTTCATTAATTGAACTGTTTGGTCTATAAAATTTATAAAGAATGCCAATCACATTATCCCCTGATCCCATTTTGAGTCCTCGGATTGGTTGTTTTGTCTGACAAACAGTCCAAAACCCAAAGATATTTGAATTATAGTAATATATAAGTGATAAAAGCAGGAAATAAACACATTTGAGAAGCTCTAACTTGTGACTAGATAAATAACAATTAATTAGTTCATTTTCTGTATTCTGCATCTAAATTATCAATTCATTGTTTTATTTCTACTCACATTTATATAAATACATGTGCTAAATTTCTTCCTGTATGCATATGTACCACCCCCCCCAAAAAAAACCCACCAACACACACACACACACACACACACACACACACACACACACACACCACAAGCACTCCAGTGAGCTACAGATACACTCAGGCATGCACAAAAGCAGACAGCAAATTAAAGTGGTAATTACTTTTAAGCCCAGAAAGGTGAAGGATTGTATGGCAGGGAGCAATGGGTCACTGTTGAATAGAGAATAGCAGAGCTGGCAGACAGTGTGAAAGGCAGATATGCATCTCAATGAAATATGGAGGAGCAATCTCAACAAAAGGCAAAATGGTTCCTTAATGGCCACATGCCCTCAAAGAATTATTGTTTGATAGATTTAGAATATTATCTACTCTACAGCAGTTATCTTTAAACACCCCCTTTTATACTTATCATCCATATGAACTGCTGAGGGGAAGGTGAAGAAAATGTTGTGTTCACTCTATTCAAATTTTTTATAGTCTTAAATGCTACACTGACAGGTACAGCATCCGGAGAACTTTTTTTTTTTCTCCTTTCTCGACAGAAAACTATGCCAGATGAAAAGAAATTATGTTCAGCGTTGCAGAGATGACTGCATCATATCAATCCCCATTGATGGTTTTTAAAACAGACTTGTATCCAGGCTACACTTCCTTCTGATTTAAGGATATTTCAGCAGTTTATCTTTTACTTCCTAGCACAGGTTGAGCTAAGACAATACAGACTCCTACGCTTCACATCATGCAACTTGATAGTGTCTTTTTGGTCTAACAAGTTCTTCCCGAGACAACAAAACTGACTTTGATGTGTAAAATTTCTGTATGTTCTTTGAGGTTGCCTCTGTGAAAATATTCCAGTTACAAGTCGACTTAATCATTCGAGAGTTACAATAAAATTGGGCAAACTTTAGGAGATGAGAACGTGGTAGATTGAAGCCAATCTATTTATGTATTTGTTAAATGTTCACAGATGTAAATGTATGTTCAGACACTGTATGTTAAAATCAAATCCCAATATGTTTACGTCTGATGAAGCTGGAATTATTTTTTGATGTATTTCAGCAGAGCACCTTCATTTTCATGCAGCGCACAATCACCGTCTGTTTTAGCTGTAAAGAGCCTGCCAGTTTTCACCGCGTTTACTTGCTGCAGAAACTATTTTGTGGCACTCCAGAAGAATACATCTGATCAATCTTTACTCTCACCTGTGAACACTGAGAAAGAAAAGTGCTTTATTTATTAGTAGTATTGTCATTTATTATTACCATTAGTGTGTAAATTATACACTCAATGAAATACACCCACACAGCTGCAGCTTCATGAGAGGCCAGAGACTTCCTACTGCTCTGTGTCTGTATGTCTGAATGCAGTGTTACTCAGCAGGAGTTCAGTTTAGTCAGACTTTGAGTTCAGCCTCTATTTGCTAAATTACTAATCAAAAATAGACTCATACACAACAGACACATTTCCAGTCATTCTTTAAAGCTTAAGTTCATTACTTGACTTCTGACACAAGTGGAGTAAGTACATAACACACTTACAGGGAGCAGTACTTCAGTTCAGTGTATCCATTTTCTGCTACTTTATATTTTTGTTCCACCACATTTCAGAGGGAAATATTGTGATTTTTACACTTCTAGTTGCTGGTTACTATGCAGATAAAAGATTTACACACAAAACAAGTGATAGTCTTATAAAATATGTTGCATGCACTACACAGATTAAGCTACCTAACAGTATATCTAGTAGTTCAAATGAGCTTTATCTCATCCAGCTACAATAAATTAATAATGATACAAAAAGGTATAGGTAAGCTATTTTATATTTCTAAGTACATTTTTGCTGGTACTGAGTCTTATATTGTACGGATGTGTGGATGTGTTTTGATGTATTTTCTGCCCTGGTATTGTTAAAAATATGAATGGGGAGGAAGAGTAGGAAGAGGAGGAGTAGCTACAGTAGGTAATAGGGATCTAAATAAACAACCAGACCTGTTTGAACTGTGTTTCTGATAAAAAAAAAAGGCAGTTTCCTGTCACTACACTGAACTGACCACAGCAGATATCATGTGTAGACAGGTGGAGAAACAAGGCCAGACGTGGGTGTGACTGTCTCCATGACTGTACCAGTCGTCACACACTATTCCACATGCATGTGCGGACTCTCTCTCTCTCTCTCACACACACACACACACACACACACACACACACACACACACACACACACACACACACACACACACACACAGAAACACTCACACTGACTAAGGATCTTGCCTCTTATTTACCTACTCAATTCAATTACATTTCTCATTCATCAGGCCAAGTTAATGCTCCAGCCCGAGGTTGTAGTTTTTGTTACTTCCAGATGCACCCTGATTTGTGAAGGGAACACCTGTAATACTGCTCCGCGAGGCAAGCCTCCGGTACTAAACTAAGCCTGTGAGGGCTCAAACGCACACTGACACATATATATATACACACACACACACACACACACACACACAGTCAGATATTCCCTGCCAGTCTCCTTCAAGGACGCCTGGGGAAGACTTGGAGGACAAAATCACACACTCCCTCTCCCAGTGTCTCAGACGCGCTGCACTTCTAATGCAGACAGAAAACCTCCTCCAAAGAGACTAGGCACACACAAACTCTCTCTCTCCTGCGCAGACACTTACACTTACACACACTCAAACACACAAATACCCTGAAAGACCCTTCCACCTTCCCATCCATATAAGAAAAGCAGGACATTTTCTATCTGCGTTGTTTCTCTTATTGTCGCTTTCTCTTGCTCTCAGCTGTTTCGAGCTGTTGAGTGTGTGTGTGTGTGTGTGTGTATGTGAAGTGGAGGGGGCTCACTGGGACTCTTTGACGACCTCATTCACTCCCTTCTTCTCCCCCTCGGCCGCACCATAGCCGACATGCCCAACAATGAGGCGGGAGGCTGGGAGCCGGACAAAAAACACTGAATGCGTCTTCATTTGCCTGAACTTTTCACACGTCTTTTTCCTTTTGTTGCCCGCCGCCCGTTCACTACAGTGCTGCGAGCCGCTCGGCCAGTTTCCGCTGGCAAGACGGCCAACCAAAGCAGCCACTTCCCCCCCCTCCCTGCCTCCTCCTCTGTCACCCCTTTCCCCTCCTTTTCCACAATGTTAAGCCCATTTTTAGCTTGACATAATCTGAAATGGTACTTAAGTGAATTTATGTCTACCTCAGTGCATTAACTTCTGCTATTTCCTCCTTTATGTTGCTGTTTTTTCTCTTTCTTTCTTTTCTTTTTTTTTTTGTAGTGGGTGCAGCGACGGAGGAAGCGAAAGGGAGGGAGAGATTTGAAACTCAGACCACGGAGTAGACAGCCTATCAGTATTCAGTAGAGAAAGTGAGTGATGGAGGGAGAGAGAGAGAGAGAGAGAGACGGAGAGAGAGAGAGAGAGAGAGTGAAAAAGGAGGAGGGGGTGATGTATCAATATTCTGAGTAGTGTTTGAGGGCAAGGGGAACGAACAGAGGAGAGGGGGAAGGAGGGGGTGAGGGAGGGAGATTGGTGGGAGAGAGAGTACTTGAGTGAGTCTGAGTGTGATTATTTGTTCACGTATACGCTTGCGTGCGTGTGTGTGTGTTTTCTTTTGTGTATGTGGTTGTAGGTCTGAGCATGTGTTGACTATAGGTTGCACATATAGTCAGTGGAGGAACGTACTCATGTACTGTGCTCCTGTACAATTTTAAAGGTTCTATGCCGCTTTTTCAAACATTTATCAACAGGACCCATGTTAAATATGTGAAATCATTCATTTTTTTACGCTCGCCAACCGGACCAATCAGGCCCTACGAAAGGCCACAGCTCATGCATTAATATCAGACGATTACTGAATGTTTCATATATGTAGCAACAGGCAATGGGTTGGTTTCGAGGTCTCTGTAGATGTAGTGAAAACCTTCGAACATGTCAAATGGATCCATCTGGACTCCGTTTCTAAAAAGTGTCTTAAGACTAAGCTCTAATAGACTTCTCATAGACTTATGCCGGGTTCAGACTATGTGTTATCATGATGATTGTCTTATTGGCAACCAACCAACACTGCATCTGGGAGCCCTCACAATGTTAGAATTCATTTTTACTTCCACGACAAACTCCATGATGTGTCCAATAGGAGCTCAGAGTGCTCTTGAAGTCACAAATGTAAACATAATGTTGTTGGTGCTGCAAGGTGAAACTGTGAAACAGAAGAAAGGTCACTGTCGTTTTTTTTCTTACTTTATGTTGGACTTTTCCATACACGAGACATTACGTATGTTGTTGTAAAATGATTGGTTGGGGACCACGGTGTAGTCTGTCAAATCTCTCAGTCAAGTCACAGAAAGAGTTTGTGACTCTTTATTCTGATACAGCCATAAATTTGACAGACAAAAAATATTGTGATATTCTGAAAGCCAGCATTACAATCAGATTATTTTAGCCTTAGACATGGCTTGTGGAGATTTCTTGTAAACAAACAAAGGTTATGTTTACATTCACCAAAACACTGTTTGTATCCTTGAGGTATAACAAATGTTTTGAATATAATTCCTTCCTCATAAAACATTTGCAAAGCCGATTTTTTAAGTATTTTAAATCCAGCGTTGTTTACGTGCAGTCGTTTTCTACTCTGCCTTTGCCAGTGCGTTGCTGCAAATCTTGACGTGTTACCACCTCCTGTGTATCAGTGGAAATAGTGTGAAAGCATGTGTGCATGTGTGTCCTCGTGCACAAGAAAACGGGGACCCACTCATAGAAAAAACAGCTCTCCAGCTCCACGCTTTTGGGAAGGAGAGTTTCTTGTTGTTTTTGGTTTAAACAGTACATTTAATAAAGTTGCTAAAGTTTTTTTTATGTTTATCTGATAGCTGTGGCAGTCACAAGCAGTGGGATTGGTTATGGATCCAGAACGTCCATGAACTTTGAGGCATCAAACGAGGGTCTTCACTGCTGTTTGTACTGGTAATCGAGCTGTTTAGATGAGATAATCAACTGTGATGCTACTTTATACTTATGCTCCGTCATATTCCAGAGGAAAAATGTTGGATGGTTAGTTGCTGTCCTCGGCAACTTTAATTTCACAGCTATATTTAGTTTGCAGATTAAGATTTTACTTACAAAACATCAGCTTTGAAAATATCATGCACTGTTATATAAATGCTGCTTACATATTAATGCAGTAATGATAATAATGCTTTATCGCAATGTCTAATATACTGCTCATACTGTAGGTGTCCTTTAGGTGCATAGTGAGTATTTTCATTTTTAAATACTTTTCTGCTTATAAGTATGTACTTGTACTTGCTGGATTTGTACTTGTAATGAAGTAATTTACATTTTTACTGTAACGAGTGTGTTTGAGTGTGTGCTGTCCTGTTTTTTGTCTTGCAGCTGTTTGCTTGTGTGGACGATGTGAGGCTGTCTGTTGGACTGTATTGGACTCATCTCCCATTTGAGGATAAGAAAAAACTGTCCCCTTGAGAAAAAAAACGACAGTGTTCTTTTATTTGTGGAAAAAAAAAAAAACTAAAACGACTTTTATGTTTACCTCACAAAGACCTCTTGTGGCCTTGAGAAGTAGATCCTTTCTTCCTCCGAAGCAAAGGCAGACATGGTGTGACATTGTTATAGATTCTGGACAGATAAATCATCTTGCTTTAACCTTTTTGGGAGGTTAAATCTTCCTAAACCTAACCAGACTTTAACAACAGCGGTGGCAGCGTTGGTTGATTTGGATGGGAGGACTAATTTTCATGTTTTATTGATGAATGAAATGAATCTCGAAC